>NC_134691.1:312424336-312549336 GCF_050947455.1 Rhinoderma darwinii
TTCAGTAATTGAGCAATTACTGCAAAGATTGAACTCACGTTTTCTATGTTTTCAGTTTACGTTCGACCTTTCATTAGTGCTGCCCCTATTTAATATCATTTATGTATCTAATAAAATCCCTGCACTCTGCCGTAAGTTAAGCCAATATGCCAGGTTTTTTTTTTTTCATTTTTTTTTTATGACGTCTTTGTGAAAACTACATTTATGCCCCTTATTTGAAGGAAGATACTTTCGACATAGCTGTATGAAGGCTTGTTTTTTGCGGGACGGGTTGTATTTTTTAATGGCTTAGTTATAATGTACTAGAAAGCTTTTAAAAATTTATTTTGTGGGGTGAAATTAAAAAAAGAAATAAAAAAAAACAGCAATACCGCCATAGTTTTTTAGGTTTTGCGGCACTCATCATGCAGTAAAAATGCCATGTTAACTTTATTCCGCGGGTCAGTATGATTACGATGATACAAAATGTCTATAGTTGTTGTTGTTTTCGAATTATATTTTACTACTTTTGCAAAATTAAAACCATTTGTTGGAAAAAAAAACAAAAAAAAAACGTGTCGCCGTATTCTAAGACATGTAACTTTTTCTGTCAATGGAGCTGTGCGAGGGCTTATTTATTTGCGGGGCGAGCTGTAGTATTCATTGGTATTGGCTTGGGGCACATACAATTTTTTTTATCACTTTTTATTCCATTTTCATGGGGAGGCGAGGTGACCAAAAAACAGCAATTCTGTACTGTTTTGTTTTTTTTGTTATTCTTTTAATAGTTCGGATCGTTACTTTTTTATTGTTAAAATTATTTTCCGAACAATCAAATTTTCTTTAACTTTTTTTCAGGTCCCACTAGCGACCTGAACATGCAATCATTTGATCACTTGTACAATATATTCTTGTATTGCCGTGTATCGTCCTTTTTAGCGTTGTGCTATTAAGAGCTTTCCTCTGGCATTTGTGTTGTCAGGGGGCCGATGGGGTTACAGAGCCCACCTAGATGCCACAGTTGCTATTAATCAAGGCATCTAAGTGGTTAAACTGCCCGGATCAGAATTATTTCTGATCCTGGCCATTAGAGGGGTGTCAGCTGTAATATACAGTCAACACCCGGGGCGTTTGGGGCAGTTTCAGCTTCTTCATACATCCCCCTGCGACGTGTGCCGTACATGTACAGCAGATGTTGCCAAGGGGTTAAGGATATGGTCAAGAATATTCAATTTTGGTGGTCATAACTTACTACTTCTGCTTTGTTAGTCTGTCACAATTCGTAGTCATCCTTCAGTTATTAGCCTCTTCATCAGCTGTTGCTTACTCTCATAGAAACCAGAAGAAGACGATCTTGTTCTCACATCGGATGGAATGAGAGAATTCCTAACATTTGAAATTCCACTAAATGATTCTGGATCGGCTGGCCTCGGTGTTAGTGTCAAGGGCAACCGGTCGAAAGAAAACCATGCTGACCTGGGTATTTTTGTAAAGTCAATCATCAATGGTGGAGCTGCATCCAAAGTAAGTGACCAATGGCCAACCTGTTGACTGTAGTGAATAAACGTTCATGGTCATTACCAGAATCAATCCTGTTAACTTTGCGAGTGATCTGAAAATAAAACCTAGCAATGTAAAACTCCGGTGGCAGTCTTGAGTTTCCATCATCCGGTTGTAGGCCGCTAATAATGACTGTATAAAATCTGCGAATGGATCCACAATATAAACTGTGGTAAAGTAGTCCATAACGGTGTATTCAGGACTGGTATCATGGAGTCCTCGATGACACAGGTTGAAAAACATAGTAAATGATTGGAACTTAACTGAATGAGTATGTTAAACAGGTCTTCGGAGGGGTTCTCACATCGTGGTCTTAATACACGTTTTGCAGCAAAATCGCAGGATTTTTCGGCAATTGTGTGAAAACCTTGTAAAAATGGCAGTGTAACCAAGGTTCGCGGCACAAAAAGAATATTGCCTGCAACTTGAGGACTCTGCTGTACACGACAAATTTCAGAAGGCTGTTATTGGAACGACTTGACATGCACATGGTCTATGTACGTTGTCATTCCGGACGACACTCCCATATATTAAAATCTTGACAATCTCTACCTTAATCTGTGACCCGGGCTGAGCTATTATTGATGTGGGTGCATATCTGCTGTATTGCCAATAGCTTCACCCGACACCAACTGAAAAAAAAAAAAACACTACGGGAAAGCTACTTTTCCTCAGATATTTGTCTTTGTGTGTCACACTCATTTTCGGTTGTCTGCGGTCTATAGTGTGTAACCAGCTTTATGTAGTAGAGTTGTCTTTTTTACGATTTCCATGAACACTGTGGCGGAGACAGAAGAGATCTAAGCAGTGATTGTTTCACGGTAATGTGCACTTTTGATACTTTGCCAATGATAATTGCCTAAAGATAATTGGCAATGCATAATCCCAATGTTACAGCCTGCAAAGTACCCGTGATATAAACTAATCAATAATGTACAACACTGCGCTTCCAATTACTTTTTTTTTCCTCCCTCAGAGACGGATGAAAATCAATTGTACACCTCCATTCTACTGATAAGATTAATTTTTCGATTTTCAGGTCAACATTGAACAAAACATATTTTGACCAATAACTTTTTATTAAAAGTTCCCCAAGGTGTTAACGCTAGACTACCATAAAGTATGGGGGGGGGGGGGGTTATTGCAATCATCTGTGAGCTTTATTATGGTTGCGTGTTTGACTGACGTTAGTTGGCCGGAGAGAAAATGGTTCTTACACATCACTTGTAGAATTTTATCATATAAACACGTTTCACCTGTTGGTAACATATGATGAGCGTGATGGCGTGCTGATCAGACGGGCGCTACTATTGTAGAGAGTGGGGATACAGCTGCAATAGACCATAGCGGGGCTTAGAGAGACTTCTGATCTCTGCTGTTAAAGGCTTTGTACGCTTCGATCAACGCAACGTAAAATCAACAAAGTAACATTAGTAAGATTTAAAAAACACACAAACACATTTTTTACATTAAATAAAATGTATTATATGTCTCGAGCCACAACGTATACATCTATTTGGTGTACCCACCAAACTATTGGATCCTATGGTGATCTATGTCCCGTTCAGCAGAACCGCAGGGGGTTTAAATGCTAAAATGCGCCCGTTTTACTGTCTCCAGAAAACGGCGCTATTCTTTCTTTTGCATGGGCTAATGAAATCTTATTGCTCGCCAATACCCCGGGCACTCAGTGAGTAATTTTGGAGATAAAATGGGTCCTTTCTTAGAAGACACTGCTCCTTATTTTGTCATACTGTCTGGAATTGTACACTTGTATTTGACACCTGTTCTCTTACACCTGTAAGGATGGACGGCTTCGTGTGAATGACCAGCTTGTTGCTGTCAATGGTGAATCTCTAGTAGGCAAAACAAATCAAGAAGCCATGGAAACTCTGCGAAAATCCATGTCAACAGAAGGAAATAAACGAGGGATGATTCAGCTTATAGTCGCCAGGAGGTTAAAGAGGAACGAGGTAAGACATCACGCTTACATTTTGGAAAACCATTTTTGATTAATCAGTGACCTGTATGAGTTTTAATACTTCTCTACTTCTATAGGGTCGCTTCATTAAGCGTTGATTTTAGCACGTTTTTGAGTCGTCCTATTCATTATCTGTGTTACAGGAACTGTAATCATTTGGTTGTGGTGTTATTGATTCAGTACCAGATTGCAGACTGTAGGTGGTGCTATGTGCATTGCTATTAATGGCATCTGATGTAAAGGGTTAAACCTAATTAACAATGCAGCACTAATTGGAGATAAAAAGTTAGTCTGTCAATGTAAAATCTCTTTTGGTAATCCATGACCAGATTTCGGAACATAATTTGAGGCAAGTAGAGTGTGCACTTAATATGCAAATTTTTTCTGTTCAAAAAGATAAAAAGAAATGTATGTCCGTCGTAGGCATTTACTGCCCATTATATTGAGTATATTTGAATATTTGTAATATGTAAGTCTCTGTTCACATTTGCATCATGGCTCTTTACCGCAGAAATAAAGCATCATGCATTTTTTGCCATAAAACGCGTCAAAAAACGCTGCGGTTTTTGAGGCAGAAAACGTCTCAAGATAGGACATGTCGCTACTTTTTCCTGCAAGCGGTTTTTTCCCGCAAGTGCAAAAAAATGCCTCCACCTGAAATCAATGGGAGGCAATTTGTTGCCACGGTTTTCGCAGCAAAAAACGCGTCAAACTCCTTCTGAAGATCCTCGACTAATAAAAGCAAATGGCTGAAATGTTAAATTCTCTGAGTAGTTGTCACTTCTGCTCCTTCCCACCCTCTATTCTTGACCGTTCATGTAAGGCTACATTCACACGAACATGGCCAACCTCGGACGTGAAAAACGGCAGTTTTTCACGTCCGAGGTGCACTCGTGCGCGATGAGTGATCACGCATCCCGCATAGACTAGAGTCTATGGAGGGATGTGTGACACGCAGTAAAATAGGACATGTCCTATTCTTTCACGGACCCTTCACACGCTCCATTGTAACAACACGGCACGGACAAGATACACGCTCGTCTGAGGTAGGGAGCAGCGTGAGTCCAGACGAAACCTACTCCCCCCCCCCCCCTATGCATCACAGCAGTATATATAATAATAAAAGTTTATATAATATAACAGTTCATATCAAAAGTTGATTCATTTTGTACATTTTGTATTACTTTTTAATTGCATGTTTTTTTTCTCAGATCAGAAAAATTCCAAATTCAATATTGTGCTAGACCGTTATTAGGTAGCAATGCATTGTGGGAGCTCAGATGTCAAGTCCAAAGCCAAGCCGTGGAATAGGCAGCTACGGATGTAGCCTTCTTTATCTTGACTTTTACCACATTAAAGAGGCTCTGTCACCAGATTTTGCAACCCCTATCTGCTATTGCAGCAGATCGGCGCTGCAATGTAGATTACAGTAACGTTTTTAATTTTAAAAAACGAGCATTTTTGGCCAAGTTATGACCATTTTTGTATTTATGCAAAAATGGTCATAACTTGGGCAAAATTGCTCGTTTTTAAAAAATAAAAACGTTACTGTAATCTACATTGCAGCGCCTATCTGCTGCAATAGCAGATAGGGGTTGCAAAATCTGGTGACAGAGCCTCTTTAAATACAGTGTCAAGAAACTTAGTTTTCCAATGGCTTTTTGTTGTGTGATATCACGCTGCAACACGTTATCACAGTCATTGATAAAGATGGCTACATCCATATATACATGAATGGAGAAAACGGCATTAATTATACCAAATCAGTAGAAAGGCTTCACCGTCTTTGTAGTGATTTTGTAGTTACATTTTGTGTAGATTTCATTTGTGACATTTTGTAGAATTACACTTTAATGTAGAAATGTTTACTGAATGGCATAAACTGATTTGTGAACCTCCTATAGATAAAGTACACGGCACATAATGTGTTCATCGTGGTAGTTAGCGAATTTTATCCACTGCCACACAATGAGATTTATCTCTGCCCATGCCAGTGCACCAGAAGCAATGCGGTCTTTGGTTGAAGAACATATTTAATTGGGTAATTTTTCCATTGCTTTATAATGAGCAAAAAGATAGGTTTACAAATGGCTTCTATTATAAAGATAATTTGCTAAGAGACTCCACATAAGCCTATGTTTTGGACTACCTCATGCTTTATAAATTGCCGCCGCGTTTCCGGTTTGTTTTCCGGCTCAAGGATGATCATTTTGTAGCTATGAAGTTATTCATAAAAATAAGTTTTTGTAAATATAGTCATTGGAAACTTGTGTTATGTATTGTGTTATGTATTGTGTACTGTGGCCAGGTTTATAAACTCGGAAGAGAACGGTCTCGTCAGTGCCACCTATAGGAGAGACCGTTTTCTTCTTTTTGGAGGATGGTTATTTTGAATTAGTTTTTCCCCCTGGAAGCATTGCCCTAAAAGCTCCCAACTAGCTGAATTTTCTTATTGAGAATCCCTACGTTTTGATCAATTTATAACTAATGGCTGTGATACGCTTAATATTTCCATTTTATATTTGCACATCTAAATTTCATAATGGTTAAATTGTTATTTTTATGTTTTACCCAATTTTGCATGTCTGCCGCATGAAGCCAGAATTGTTCCAAATGACAAACTCATATCTACGTAGTCTATATATGATCTAAGTTACATATTCCTCACAGCTAAGTATATAGTTACGGCATTTGTTTTCAGTATTCTTCACCTCTTCGGCGTGAATGCGCCAGCCAACTTCATTTAGGCTGTGTTCACATCTGCGCTCCGTTTTCCATTTTTTGTTCCATCATAGGAACAGAAAAAGGAGAAAAATTGAAGTGCTGAATCTGTCGCTGGATGGACACCTGGCAAAACCCTTGAACTTTACTGGGATTCGTTTCCATCATGCTGTCCTTTGGTTTACCAGAAAAAATAATGTAGCATACTGCACTATTTTGGGGCGCTTTTCACAGGATTTGTGACAGAGGCTCCTAACGAAGCCTCCGACACAGATGTGAACAGAGCCTTACAGGGTATTTCCAACTAAAATAACAAATTAAAAACACCAGTAAATAGTTGTTCTCGTTTCTTGTTGTTAAAAGCATTTCACACTGTAATATAGAAACAAATTCTGAGTATAATCAGAAACAAATGGATGAATACCCTATGTACACCTGGGTAACATATGTGCTGTGGACTGCACTCCAGATCCATATAGGGAACGATGAGCAAAAAATGTCAGTCCCTCTCCTCTGGGGCCACGAAACCAATGGTGTAAATTGCTACCAGAAGATGGCTTTTGCCTTTTTACAGTTGAATGGGACCTATCATCCACTTCACACAGCCAGGCAGAATTTTTATAGTCTGAGCCAACATTCATGGGAATGCATGCTATAGATTTACGCACGACTAAGTGCCATTAATTAGCCATGTGGCACTTCAAAGCTCCTCTGTGATATCGCAACTTTCTGAACAGTGGTTGAAATCCATAAACTGTCAGTTTCCATTAAAGTTTTTCCTCCTAAAATAAATACAAATATAATTCCCAGAGCCTTCGTCTTCCAACCAATATGGCCTTTATTACTTCTCCCACAAGTCTTGTCACTGAGCTGTCATTGACTACTGAATGGATAATCTGCTTAGTTATGCAATGATACATTCACTGCTCGTATTTCTGCATAACTAGGAAGTTTTATCCATCGGGAGTCCATCAAGCTAGTAGCCCGTCTACCCATAGGTATAATGACTAGACCACTCTAGTCATTATACTTAGAGGGACACTTGGTATAATGGGACACCATCGGCTAAACTGATTAAGTTATGATCAGTGCAGTTATTTTATGTACAGATTGCCCCTGGGCAAAAAAAATTGCCTATTGTCCACCTCACTGTTGATATTATAAAACATCACTTTTATTGTGATTTTTATTTTTTATGTTCAATTAAAACTCTAAACATATCTTACACCACAAAAAATATTAAATTGTACTGTCCCTAATTATCCTATATCATTAGGATATTATCACTTCTGTAATATATTGTCTACGTCCATGACGTTATATTAGGTGTTTATACAATATCACTGTAGAGATGGTGTCTGCAGTACACACCATCACAGAAAAGCTCAACATTTAGTGGAACGACAGGAGCGTGAAGTTTATAACCATAGAACGCAAAGACCCCGAGGAAGTTTAAAACATTCGACTTTGCATAAAACGGTTGAGAATGTGCAAGACCCTGGTTGCTGTGGTTTTTGCCCATTTGAAGTCATTGAGGGGCAAAACTATGGTAAAACCAAGATAGATAAAGAAGAGAGGGTCACCACAACATGTGCGAAGGTGTGGACTATTGCATCAACATTGTTTTACTTTTCTCTTTTTATATTTGTAATAGTTGGAGTAATACAGTCTTTGTATGGACAGTAGTGCGGAGTCTCCTTTTCTGCGTACTCGGATTTGCCAGACTGATGATTTCCGCCTGAAATTCACAAATGATCCAATTGATCGTCACGTACCTTTTGTAAACTCTCTAATTCCTCCTCCTTTATTTCACTTTTCTGCCTGCAGCAGCTCTGAGCAGTGATTAATTCATGTTTTAGTGAAGCTGTCACTCCTAATCTGTATTTTATGTAAAAACTAATAAAACAAATCCTTATTTTGCAATTTAAGCCTTATTGAGTCTAATTCACTGGCACTGCAAGTTTATTGTTCTCCTGCAGCTTGACGTGCTTCCAATTGTAATTGTGTTGACCCTTTATTGCAGTAAATCTCCCCAGCGCTTATCAAAGAGGGGAAGATAAGGCTACTATTCAGAGCTTCATTAAATATCTCATTTGTATTAGGCGGGCTGAGTGTTGGAATGGGAATCTTCTCCGCAGACTCTCTGACCTCCTCCGCTCTTGGGCTCATGTGCTTGGAATGTCTTGTTTTCTTTCCCGGGCCCTCCCCTATTTATATCCTTGGCTCTCAGCCAGTTCTCGAATGTGTTTTATTGACTTCAAAGTGCTTTCCTTTTTCACGGTAACTGCTGAAATAAGGATTTACCTTGGGTTCCCCTCATCAATTTGGGCACAATTAAGAATTTGCCCCCTGTGAAGTTTATTATTTCATTTATTCACCTTTTCATTCGCGTTGGAGAGTTCAGAGGAAAAATAATAATTTCAGGACTTGGGGACTTTTTATGGACAATTTCTAGTTTTGGTTAGTCATACATATTAAAGAGGAAAGACATATTGTTGTCTTGCTGTGGTTGCCGGTCTGGTGGGGTTGTCTGACTTCTATAGATAGACCTGTAAAGAATGCTTGTGCTGTGCTGTGCTATCCCTGTTCATTCAGCCTCACCGTTCCTGGTTTATTATATTTCATGGGAAAAAACTCTATGCGAACATTAATGTTTTTGTTTTAACTTTTTTTAAGTTACACCCTGTTAAATAATTATTTTTTATATGTTTAAGGAGGTATCAATTTAGTCTCTCTCAGACCTCAGATGAGACCATTATCTAACTGGGAGGTAGCTTTCTGCAGCAGAAACCCTTCCTCACTTCTCTATCTGCAGTGGAGACCAGGCAACCTAAGCCATACCCCTCCATCATTCTATGTTGGTCCCCAACTGAAATTAAGACGACCAGGAGAAAATTTACCTTTTTTTTTTTTTTTTTCTGCCTTTCCTCAAGACTGTTCATTCAGGGGTCACAGAGTGACAAATTACAGCGTAAATTAAGCTTTTAGAGAGACAGAGGGAGATTTACTTATTCCAGGCTTCTTGATTCGTTTTTGTTTGCACCCAATCGGGGGCACGGCTAATTAATCGTTCTAATCTTCACTGACTTAATTATTCTTGTAACTGATATAGCGCCAACATATTTGTAATGCTGTACAGCGATTCTCAACATTTACGTCAGTCCTGTCCCCATTTGAGCTCACAATCTAATTTCACTATTTCAGACATACACACTTGGGCAATTACATGCGATATATAGTCTTCTGCTCTATTTTTCTGCAATATTTCCGGTAAATCTACAAAAATCGAATAGAACCCAATACAGTCAATGGGTTCCATCAGGCGTCGGTTGTCTCCGTTGTTCAAGGGAGCCTGCACTTATGGCATTTTTGTTGTTCTTCTCCTCTGATGGAACAGAATAATGGAAACCGGAACGCAGATGTGAACACTGCTTAATTTTTGTCCTTATGTCTTTTAGAATAGTCCTGTATACGTCCAGTGCTTACACAGCAGCAGAATCAGGGGATTGCACTTCTTCAGATTTCACATTGGAAATTTTTTTTCAACATGTATGCCAGGCAGAAAAAGTAGGTTACTACGTCAGAGGATATATATATATATATATATATATATATATATAAGGAAGAGTAGACATTCAATTATACTGAATGGTAGGTATCCTTCCAAGAGACGACACTGCTAAAGTAAAACACTCTTCTCACCATTAGATTGTTTTGTGAGCGGAGGACGTGGTGGAACTCTTCTGATGAAAAAATAACATTAATATATGGGAAAGATGGTTGCATTGTGGGTGTCAGTGCTCATTCGATGGCTGCAGCGTCTTCCCTGAAATAAGAGTTTAGTGGAGCCATTTCCAGTTTTAAGATTTGATCGGCTTTGACAGCTTCAGTCTTACAAGCACAAGCGACGATTCCACCGGCAGCTGTGAATTATGGTTTCGCTTTTGTGGGTGACAGTTTTGTTTAAGGAATACGTGATGCAGATTTGATTACTTACAACTGAAAATAAGCGACAGGCCTCAATGTGTCAGCGAAGCTGCCGGCTTCCTTGTTTTGTCCTGCCATTTCCATCATTTCCCTGACACAATCTGCACATATTAATAGATTTCCCTTTTTTGGAAGTAAAATATCTTTCACATTTCTTTTTCTAAATGCAAAAAATTATTAATCTATATAATCTTAATAATTTGAGTGTTAAAGAGGCTCTGTCACCAGATTTTGAAACCCCTATCTCCTATTGCAGCAGATCGGCGCTGCAATGTAGATTACAGTAAAGTTTTTTTTATTTTTTTTAAACGAGCATTTTTGGCCAAGTTATGACCATTTTTATATTTATGTAAATGAGGCTTGCTAAAGTACAACTGGGCGTGTTTAAAGTAAAAGTACAACTGGGCGTGTATTGTGTGTGTGTGTGTTAGATCTGGGCGTTTTTACTTCTTTTACTAGCTGGGCGTTGTGTATAGAAGTATCATCCACTTCTCTTCACAACGCCCAGCTTCTGGCAGTGCAGACACAGCGTGTTCTCGAGAGATCACGCTGTGACGTCACTCACTTCCTGCCCCAGGTCCTGCATCGTGTCGGACGAGCGAGGACACATCGGCACCAGAGGCTACAGTTGATTCTGCAGCAGCATCGGCGTTTGCAGGTAAGTAGCTACATCGAGCCCGGACCGCAGAAAGAACGGACATGTTTTATTACGGCCGTGGTTTGCGGTCCAGGCTCATAGAAATTAATGCACGCGGCCATGTGCACGGCACGCGATTTGCGAAGTTTTAAATTTATACTACTGGAATTCTCAACAAAGAATTTACTTATTTTGCCTGCATTTCTTAATAAATATTCTGTGCCACAAGTTTTGGTTGATTTAAAGGAACGCAACCGGTGTACTGTACTATTCAAGTGCAGGTCCTGAGGCGGCGGTTCATGACACAGGGATTCTATCTTGAGGCTTTTTTTATATTATTCATTTGGCTATTCAGAGCTGCAGCTGTTGTTTTTTTAATTTATAATCTAAATTTTCAATTTTGAACCCAATTTTTATGTTTAATATTTTTTTTATTAAAACACAATGCTCGATTTGAGCAATGATGGTACGATATTTTCCCAGATTTCATGCATAGATGGGTCCAAGCCAGAAATCTCTGGGAGACAGAAGAAAAATACACATTGTAGCATACTGTGATGACACATCATCGTACATGTTTCATTGTATTATAAATCCATTGCGGATGTTCAGTATAAATGTGTAGGAATTGAGACCTCATCAATCAGCCGCATGTCTTATGATGGGCAGCCATGCTGATCACTCCATTCTTGTTTTTGCTTTTTACAGTCTCAAGACAAATAGGAGACTGGAGAATGAGGGGGTTAAAAGACCGTAAACATGTGAGCAAATTTGGTCTAATATGATCAGAGACATTGTCTTTGTACTATTTATTTTTTGCTTAAGGGTGTTGAAATATGACAGGCGCTCCACAGGAGGTATACTACAAAGCGCATAGAAAGTTGCCCATTAAGCAGAACTGTCAGTGCAAATTATTTTGGTACAGGGTGAAAAGTTCTAGCTCATTTGGTACCCAGCCGGGTGCAGGCCTCAGGCACATTGTTATTGTTCCCCCATGCTGTTAAATAGACCGTCAGCACTGATATCCCTTCTTTTCTGATCCTACAGTTGGAGTCACCTGGAAGCCCCTCGGGGCCTGAATTGGCCATTGAGACAATGCTGGACGACAGGGAACGGAGAATTTCCCACTCTCTGTACAGCGGCGTTGAGGGATTTGACGAAACGCCAACAAGGAATGCCACATTAAGTAGGATAATGGGTGAGTCAAGTAGACTCTACTAATCATGTCATGTTTTTGTTCTTTTTGCTGTTCATTGAAGAGTGATTAATGCAGTATTTACAATCGTGACAGCCAGCATACAAGATCCCAAAATCTAGTTGTAAGTAGCAGGAATTGTGTAGGATAAAAATAATTGTGACTTGATTGACAGTGTTTTTCCTAATCGAACAGGTGAAACGGGCACAGAGCTTTACACTGGGCCCGTTCTTTATTGGATTAACTCTTCTTTTTGTCTTTTACTCTATAATGGGCCTATTAAATTAGAGGATGTGCATTAGACATGGTAAGCACTTTATAGGACTTTATTAGTAAATCATTGAGCCCTCTTATTGTGTAAGTCTTAAAGGTTTGCTTGTAATGTATGCACATTGATCTATTTGATGTTTATTGACTCAAAAGGAAATGCCTCGGCTGGGAGAAGACTTCATGTCTGAACAGCCGATTCTGCAGCTGCGTAGAGATAAATTAGGATTCTTATGCAGTAAACTTTTGTTGACGTTTTGAAGTTTAGGTTATTTTTTTGCTTCTACATTAATCTTTTAATTGACTGATAGTGCTCTAGATTGTGACTTCAGCATCGTTGTGTAATGCAAGGCTTCCCCGCTTTTTGTGTGTTAGCTTGCATGTGTCAGCACTATATCCTCGAGATAAGCATTTAGTAGATCATGGGTTACTGAACACTCTGGAAATTTGCCACCTAGACTCCTCTCCAGGAATGAACTGCTGTAATATGCCGTGAGGCTATGAATTAATTTATAACGATCAACAAAAGTATTTCCGTAGGATTTTTCTAATGTACAGTAATGTTTTAAGACATTGCAGTGGTCCTGTTCTCTGAAAATTCTAATAGTGTGACAGCTTGGTGTACCCAATCGCTGAAAATAAAATAATAATAAAAAAATTTATAAAATGAGATAAAAAAGATAACAAAAGTTTTTTTTACTAAAAAAATAAAATCATGCACCTCCCTGAACCCAAACACACCAGCATTACGCTGTGTTCACATCTGCGGTATAGTTTTCCATTTTCATAGGAGCACAATGCCAAAAAACTTAAGTCACACGACGGATGCGAAGGGGGTGTCCCACAGAACCCATTGACTCATTATTTTTTTTTTGTTCTGTCGGGTTTCTGTCATGATGTCCATTGTCTTGCCAAACAAAATCGCACAACATGGTGCTTTATTTTGCCTGGCAAAAACTGTGGATTACCACCCATGTTACAGGGGCTGCGGTTTAAGCGAAGTGAGGGACATACATGTAAAACTAAGCTGACGTTCTCATTGCTTTAGCCACTCCATACAATGCATATTTAGCACCAACTATGAACTGCAGCATTCGATAATAGTGGTGATCTCCTCACAATCATTGGTGGCATACCGCTAGTCGATGGCCGTCTATGCTTTCCCTGGGAAAGTCGATCAGCGATGGTCCTAGCAGTTGGCAATAACTGATCAGGCATTGGTGTTATATCCTAGCAGTATGCTACAATTGTCTGTGACCAGACAACCCCTTTAAATATTGATTTTAATAACAAACCTTAAAACAGAACTTGGTGAATAAAAATATATTATTTTTAATGTCAAAAAATACGAATGCCATATGTGTCCGGTAAAGAAAAAAATTACAAAAAAAGAAATTGGGCAGATTAAGAAATAAACAATACAATTCTTTTAAAAAAAAATTTGCGTACTGGTTGTAATTTTGATCAACAAAAATTTTGGGATATTCGTTCGTTCTGTTACCCTGGCGTTTTTACCTTCCATCAGGGATTATGACCGCAAAGAAAGCTCAGTCTACCGCTCTTTTTGCCGTCATGCCATTATATTGCTGATCAGTTTCAAAAGCTCTGAAGCATTAAGGGTGTTATTTGCACTGGACGATTATCGGACAGACGAGCGTTCTAGGAACGCCCATTGCTGATAATTGCCCTGAGTAAACGAGCAAACAATCATCTGCTGGTCGTATCATATATGGACAGAGATGTCAGGGGCAACCCCAGAGCTGGAATACCGGGCAGAGCGCTAGTAGGCTCTTCCTGGGACTCCAGCTGTGGTCCTGACATCACTGGGACTCCTGCTCTGGGGAATTCCACAGAGTCCCGGAGCAGAGCCTGTATTAGCACTCTGCTCGGGACTCCGCTCTGGGGAAGACCCTGACACACTGTCCATATATGGACAGCGATGTCAGGGAATTCCAGAGAGTCCCGGAGCAGAGCCGATACTAGCGCTCTGCACTGGACTCCGGCTCTGGGGAAGCCCCAGACATCGCTGTTCATATGTGGACAGCGATGTCAGGGAATTCCTGAGTCTAGCGGCTCTGTGTCCGGCGGGCCGCAGATGACTGCCCCAAGGGCCGCCCGCGGGCCGCGTGCTTGAGACCCCTGCTTTAGACTGTTACAGGTGAACTGGGAAATTCTGTCCTAATTAAGAAATAGTTGTTGAGGGAATTGATAAACTTGAGATAAGTTTAATTTAATTAATCTAAAAAAGTGGGCACTAATGCCAAAAGGATCTGAGTACAGGCGTTGGCAACACAGATCATAAGCCCTTGATAAAGTGTCTGAGGTATATTGGTATATTTGTTCAGTGTTCATACACCAATACGACACTATACAAAGGCAGTAACAAATGTAATGCTGGTATGTTTGCCATTAAGAAGCAAAACAAATATATTGAGATGGGATAGTTGGCACCCAATACCCCTAAAAAGAGTTATACCTAAGGGGCAGTACATTAATTGCTCTACACTATCAGACTTTAAGATGTCAGCAAGAGGTCTTAAAGAGAGGTTTGAACCTGGGGATACTCCAGTGGTGGACTCAAGACCGCATATCAACAGGCTTTAGGGGCGAACAGAGTCTCTCTTGAATCCAGAAGGAGGAGACCATCCGAGTCATAGGGACCTATAACGCTGCACATCAGGACGTCCGGAGGATCCTTAACTTCTACTGGGGTATTCTTAAAGCAGACCCAGATGTGGGTAACATTGTTGGGGAAAGCCCTCAGATTACATTCAGAAGAGGTCGGAATATCAAAGATAGACTAGTACATAGTCCTCTGGCGGGTGAGAAAACTACCACCTGGTTATTGACAAACCTCAAGAGGACGTTTTGTTGTGGCATGTGTAAAGCTTGCAGCTCTATTTGGAATACAAAGACCTCAGGAGTAAGACCACAGGAGAAGTTTTCCATACGAGATCCTTTATCAATTGCTTGACTAAAGGGGGTGGTGTATCTCATTACCTGTGTATGTGAGATGCAATATGTGGGGAAGACCAAAAGAGAGTCTAGGCAGAGAATTAGGGACCACGTATGTGACATTATTAGAAAGGAAGATACCGCTGTCTCCAGGCATGTATGGGAATGCCATTCAAGGGACCCTATGGTCCTTAAATTTCAGGGGATGGAACATATCAAACCACCTGTTAGTGGGGGAGATTGGGACAGGAGGATTTTGCAGATGGAGGCCCAGTGGATATTCAGGATGCAAACTATCAGACCACTGGGCCTTAATGAACAAATATCGAATCTCCCCTTTCTCTAAATTTGGCGACTTCTAATATGTGCTGACTTCTTGGTCCTCTCTCGCTCTCTCTTTGGGCATCATAATCACAGTAAGGTTGGTTGTGATTGATTTGTTTTCTTGTTGCCCCACATACAAATAATCAATCCCCTCCAATTTATATAGAGCAATCTGACCAGAGGTATCTTGTCATCATTAGCTACATTTAGTGTGTCACTATTTTTAGTATGGAGGCACTACAATGTGTAGCGGGACTATCTTATTCTCATTTGTTAAGAAGTCCTTGATTTCATCCTTTAAATTAGGTCCAACACTTTGAACCATATTCATTCATTTTCCTTGTGTGTTTATTAGCGCCTTTTGATTTCGACCGCATGAAGCTCACCTGGTGACAACGGATGCTGTATGCATCGTCTCTATTGGCCGCGACGTTACCCAGGGGCCGTCCCATATGGTGGATTTCATTCCGACGTAATACACACCTATTGGTGTAGGTCCCAGTGACACGACCAGAGTAGGCGGGGCTAGGCCTTATTATGCGCTGACCGGTATTTAGAAATATTTAGGCAATTTGTACCCCTGAAGACGCTCCCCTGATAATATAGGGGTGCAGAAACGCATATGGGAATTTTGCTTCTTAATGGCAAACAGACCAGCATTACATTTGTACTTCCTTTTATATGGTGTCGTATTGGTGTATGATCACTGAACCAATATACCTCAGACACTTTATCAAAGGCTTATGATCCGTGTTGCCAACACCTGTACTCAGATCCTTTTGGCATTAGTGCCCACTTTTTTAGATTAATCAAATTAAACTTGTTTTAAACGTTTATACAGGCAGTGAATTTCTATTTACAATTTAAGCGTACACTATCCACACAGAATTTTTGGAATTTACCTGAATCGATAAACTTGTCTACTCCCAGCTTAGTATAATTTACGCCAATAACTTGCCTAAATTAAGTAGGAAATCTATGTCGGCTCCCAGCTGACGTAGAGTTCACCTTCTGGCGCACGGACAGCCAGAGATGTGCTTCATATATCAAGAGGCATGGGCCTCTTAATAAATTAGGCACATTCTACTTCAATTTTCTTTATATTAAGACTGGCCCCCACTGTGTTATGCGAACATCGAATAGAACTTGCAAATGAGTATACATAAGTGACATTTGGTTATTCTGACATTATCTAATTTTCTTTTTCGTATCTCTAAAATATCTACAAGTAAAGATCATGTAAATGTGAGACTGTGGAATGGGTCATTTGAGTGCCATCCATGACTTGCTTGGGTTTTCTATTTTTCAGTGCATTAACTCTGAAACCGTATAGATAATTTTCTGCATCCTTTGTTAGCATGCAGCATCACGCTGGCTCCATCGTCCCCTGTGGCCAATGAGGTTATTAGCGCTTGCTTTGCAGCAAGTCAGCTTTCCCTTAACAGACCCAGTTAATAAAGACTTGTCTTGCCACGGGAGAACTCGGATTTACCGACTAGCTCATCGTGGGATTAGTTTGTAAGGATTTTCAAATTTAAAACACAATAAGCTGTTTGATTAAAATTGCTCCTGACATTAAAACACTTTTTTAGAATTTTTTCTTACTGGCGAGTCATCCCCCCCCCTTCTTAAATATAAAGACCTAAGCAGAGCTATTAGATGATTTAAATTCCAATGTTTCTAATGAGCTCATTAACATTGTAATTAAGAAAAATAATTATTTTTGTGGTGTTTTTATTACTCGGCCTTCATGTTTTGCTATAAGCAGGACATTGCTTTGGTAAACATTGCATACCATTTTAGATGTGTTGACAGTTTATCATACAGTTATATATTGGTAATCCTTAGGGGGCAAATGTTATCACAACAGATTAAATTCAATGTAGAAGAGCTTTTCTGTATAATACAAAGTGATTAGTACAGTTGGCGGTATTGATTGCCATTTTTTTTGCAAAATTTAAAATAGATTTTTAATTGTCAAAAAGAAAAAAGTTTAAGAACCGACATAAAGCACAAAAAGCCCCCAAAACTTCTAAACATAGGACTTCAGAGGATGCTCATCCGGTTCCTTTCACCGCACAGAACACAACACGTGATTGGCCGAGAAGGATCTTGTGATACGGTCTCTGACTACAAAGAACCAGGAACTACTTTCTTTTATGCCCCATATTTGGCCTTTTTGTATGCTAAAAACATGGGTTTGTGTAATTTGCGTCTACTAGTAAAGGGCGTCATGCTAATATTCTTCTATTCTTTTGTCAGGTTGTTTTTAAAGGGGTTTTCCACAGTTAAAAAGACATATCTGCTTTTTTTTCCAGTAAGAGAGCCACACTTGTTTATGGGTTGTGTATGGTATTGCAGCTCAGCTCCATTGAAGTGAATAGGAGTGAGCTGCGATACCACACACAACCCACGAACAAGAGTGGTGCTTTTTTTTTTTTTTTTTTTTAAGGTAATCAGCCATGTTTTTCTAATCCTGGAAAATCCCTTTAAGTCTTCGTTCATCCAGTTGGGTTGGTTATGAATATCTGATTTGATCACTTGTTTCAGATCTTCACCATATCTGTACTAATTTTTATTTTGTTTCCTGACCTAGTCTTGTTATGAACAACTAATTGTTTTTGGTTGCCTTGCCTGGTGGCTTTGCATTACTTTGTTGCAGAATTTATACAAATTTTATGGACTAGCAATTGTTTGATCCACTGAGGATTGTTCAGTCATTGCTTAGGTAGTTAAGAATAATTCACACTAGCGTTAATCTCTTAAAAATCAGGCTTATTTTGGATGACGAGGCATTCTTTTTTTGGTATTTTATTGTTGCATTCCAAGAGTCATAACTTTTATAATTTATCATCAACCTAGCCATATTGGGACTGGTTTGAATTTTTCAATGCCACCATTTTTGGGTGCATATAATATATTAACTGTTGTTAACTTTTTTGGGGAGGAAATTGTGAGAAAAAAACATCTATTCCAGCATTTTTTTCGCTTTTTCCAAATTTACGCCACTCACCACGACTTTACCTTTTATTATATGGGTTGGTACGATAATGGCAATACCAAATATGTATCGTTTTTTTTTTTTTACAAATTTTGCACAATAAAAAACACTTTTAAACAAAAAATCTAGTTTTTGCATCACTACATGCCAAGAGCCATAACTTTTGTATTTTTCCGTCGATGTAGCCATATGAGGGCTCGTTTTTTTTGCGGGACGAGGTGTAGTTTTCATTGTTACAATATTGGGGTACATGGGACTTATTTTTGTTACTTTACTTTTCTGGTAATAAAACATATCTCTAGGGCTTCATTTTTTATTTCTGCAGGTACAATGACAACCTTCTCTTTCATGATAACCCACCACGCCGCCGACTTCTCCTCCCTCTTCCGATACTTATCGATAATTATTTGTTTTACCAAAAACCTTTATTAGGTCACCTGACAATTAGAGCTTACAGTATTCCCTCTCTCCTATGAAGATCACTTTAAGTTCATTACTTTAGGTATCAAGGGGGGTATAAAAAATGTAATGAAGTAATCAAAATAAATTATATTATTATTGTTATATTTATTAATAAACTGCAGAAAGGGGGAATAACAGCATAACTATTTGCAGAACAAAAGGAGAATAAAAGCGTTCATTAATAACCATCATGGCGGTAATGCAAGTGCAACATAAAGCAAATGTAGCTTAGTGTCAAAGTTTATTCTAAAACGAAAATCCCTACTTCAACTATTCCTGTCTAACCTCTATCTTTGAAGTCAGTCTGCTGCTGCGAAAGCTGCATGGAAGGGCACAAGAGTCAAGACCACTAGAGAGCCACAGTTCTGATGTTACTGCCAACTCCTAGCAAACAGGGACTATATTATGAGTCCGCACCAACCAGAGAGCCACTTATGGGACTGTAGCAGAAATTCAGACTATTGGGGGAAGAGAACATAAACTCCAAGCATTTGCCTCATTGCTGGAATACCACTAACTTGCGAGCTCTTAATAAGCAGAATATTTTTTCCTGTCACATAGTTGAATACATGTTTGCATTTCTTTTTTTCTTTGTGCAGGTAAATATCAGCTTTCCCCAACAGTGAACATGCCTCACGATGACACTGTGATCATTGAAGATGACAGGGCCCCAGCGCTGCCTTCCCAGCTTTCAGACCAATCGTCTTCCAGCTCTCATGATGATGTAGGATGTATCACGGACTCTGCTGGGGCTTGGTCCAAAACCGTAACTAGTGAATCTACTGAGAGGTGGGTATTGTTTGATGTAGGTACTACTATGATATCGCAGATCACATCACGTTAGAGCCCTATATTCGGAACATTAGAGCCCTCTGACTGAAAACGTGATATTAACTGAGCCTAAATAACTTATTCCAAATCACATATATGTTAGTACAAAGGCTGCAAGAGCACTAATGGAATTTTTTTTTTTGTCCCAAAACATTCCACAAAAAATTACATTTTGATTTATTTAAACTTTGCTTCATCATCTACCGCTGGGTAAAAGCCCCAAGTGTGATAAACCAGTAATTATTGATGATGGAGGTTGTAGTGTTATAGCCACGAGAGTAGTATAGTTCTGAAAATTGCCTATAGACTCAACTTTGTTTTACAGGTTTGTGCGGCTTTCAGAGCATAATGATACCCAGAGAGATGATCGTTGACAGGAATTTGACCATTATTAGACAGTCTTGAAGACTACAGTCCTCCCTGCGTAATTGGGGAATTATGCATTAATTTGCAAGCCCAGTAATTATGTACATCAATAAGCAAAATAAACCTCTCTGTGGAGCCACCTCCTAAGGCTGTAGTGATAATTAACACAAGCAGTGAGAATTATTATATGCAGCTTCTGCAATTGGGCCTTCTCCTGAGTTTCCTTTGAGAAAATCAGCAAGATTGTGGAGACATGAGTGAGGCAGCGCACCTTCCGTACTGCTCTGCTGTTCTTGACTCTGCTGCATGTGTGGGCATTTGACTGTTGTTCAGCCAAAATTCATATACCCCGTATGATTTCATCATCATGCTGAACACTGTCTAGTGACAAACTGGTGAAAGTGCTCAAGATATTTAATTCGCCAAGTACTGAAAGGCTATGTCCACCTTTTTTTATTGCTCAAATCCATATAAAATATAATGATAATAAGAAAAAGTAACTTTGCAAATAGTCTTGCCTAAACATAGCCTAATGTTTTATGTCTACAACTTGTATTCAGACTACATATAAGCTTTATCATCTGATCCAGCATTCTTACTAACTCCAATGGTTCTTTTATTCTTCTAACATTCTGAATCTAAGTTGGGAAGACGTTGGGGACAGATGGAAGGAAAAAGGAGAGAAGGATCAGACTACACAAGGATTGTTTGTAGTCTGTAGCCATAGAGACACGTAGTTCTGCATAGCAACAGTATACACAAAACATATGGACTCATCCCTGAAACCAGACCAGAGAACTAATTAGTAAGAGTGGCTTCTGCTTTTTTCGACCCTGCCTGTCCATGTTTTCAAGATCGGCCATTCATTTGCATGGCAGGCATGTAATACTACATTTGTAGGTCCAGACGCAGCTACCCCTGGCGATTACAGCTGATCGGCGGTGGTTACAGAAACTGTCGGCAGTTAGATCTCAGTATGTGGTTGGCATAAACCAGGTCTAGTCTATTATTGTCTGCCAGGTGTATGGTGTGAATTGGGAAGTCTCCCCCTGCACTTATGCTGCTTCGTTTCATGTAACCTTAGACATTTATTTTCACTGTATATAAAATGACTTTTTTTTTTATGCACATCTCTCTATCTGTGATCCTGAAAATGACTTTTGTGAAACATTGCTCTAAAACGCTGAGTGTTTCTTTATAGACCTTATGGTTGATGATCCGCGTTATTAGGATTTGTTGGGCAAAGTCTTCTGTAGTCTCTCTCCATTCAGTAGATTGTTAGACTTGTTTTGTTAAAATGCATTTTCCTTAGGATAGCTCATATGTTTGTGTTCTCTACCTACACCGTGACCCAGGCATCCTTAATGGATGTTAAATCTCCAGCAATTCCTTTGGTTCAAGGAGTTCTCAGTGTTGTAAAAGCATATTAGTCATGGGGAAGTACTTAAAAAAGCACGCAAAATGTTTTTCCTGTATCCACTTGTAAAAAGCTATAAGATACTAATAATGCTTCTTCCTGTTATATATCCTTCATACAAATTATAATGTAATGAATTCCAGTCTACCTAAACTATCATTTAACAAAGATACATAGTTTTTTACCAAGAAGACAAACTGATTCCAGCCTATGGGAGAAAGGGAATGTTTCCAAAAGAAAGGTTTAAGAATGTTTTAATTTTCTTATCCAGGTTCTGTTCCCATTTGTAATGCAGTTGCAGCAAATCCCCAAATTTGGGCTGCATACCGCCACCACTTGGGGGAGCTAAATGCATACTGTTCATACATTAAACTCCATAATAAAACCGTATTCAGTAAGCTCCTAATTTCTTTATTGGCAGCCAGAATTTTATCATTTAAAGGGGTTATGTGGGGGCCGAAAAGTATTAGCAGTGTACTTACTGCATTATGTGAGTACACTCGCTAATATACATTCTGGTAGGAGTAGTACAGCGATTACATAGAGTACAGCGGGCAGTCACAGGTGGAAGAGTCATGTTGTCATGAAGAAAGACACTGCCACTAGACTTTCGGTCCCCCGCCAGCACTATAAATATCTCATAATCAGCTCGACGGGGGACCGAAATGTATATTAGCGAGTGTACTCACATACTGCAGTGATTACGCTGCTAATAATTTTCAGTCCCCACATAACCCCTTTAACTTTAAAGCTACTCATTCACTTAAAGGGGCTTTCACACAATTAACATTTATCACCTGTCCACAAGATGGGTAATAAATGTATGACCTCTAGAAATTGGTGGGCGATCGTGCAGTAAGTAGGATTTTGAATGGAGCGGCTGTCGCTATATTCAAAGTCTGTAAGAATGACTGAAACAGACGAACGCTGTACTCGGCTGTATCCATTGGCCCCTAAGACATTTAATAGAACAGCAGCACACATGCATGACTCTCGCTCCATTTAAAATCCTCTGTACTGTGATTGTAAAGTGAGGAGGAATGGGAGCTCCCTTGCTCCATGCATACTAGATCTACAGGCAGTGGCACAGCTAAAGACGGTTTTTTGGCTTGATTACACCAACTAAGGCTCTGTTCAAACTGGTGTCATGGCTTCCATATTATTGACCCCCCCCCCCCCCCATTTACCTATAATAGGTCCCTCAGGTTTCCCTTTTATTTTATTTTTTTACTCAGTAGAATAGTGCAGTATGCTATGCCATTGTGTCAAAACCAACCAGAATTGAGTATGACATGGGTGTTGAATTAGTAAAAGGGGCTATTCTGATGTCACTTTTATTTGCCATATATTCCTACCATAAATCTGAACCGTGCCTTTAAGAGGTTATATGCAAATAGTTCACATAGTAATACGTAAAGTTCTCAGTTTAGAACTTATTGTTTAAAAAGTTCAAAATAAATAGCCATTAAAACTAAAAAAACGGGCTCGCAGACTGAGCGGTTCAATTTCCTGCAGTCAGTGGGTTGAGACAGACAAACAGAGGGGAGACACATGTTCTGTGCAACCTCTTGCTCAGTGGCAGAGACTTGGAGCATTCACCATGGACAAAAGGGGGTTATCCAAACAAGCCCGGCAGCTGTTCTGAATCACACAGGGAAATGTATGCTGTCCAGCATGACATTATCTTCTTAATCCTTCATGAAAATATTATGAAAACAAAGTGCGCAATAAGAAGGGATTAATATTAGGAATGTTAATAATATGCAGGGTCACCGGGTGGCTAGTCTCTTCCCAAATCAGTCCTGAGGAGGAGATGTGTGTCTGCAGAAATCTGATGAATATTTTAATAATTGGAAATACGAGGGATGAATGTGCTGGCGGGATGCAGCTTAATGACAGCGCTCAGTAATAAGCGGTACAAGGTGACTTACAGGACACTTAGAAAGGTTTGTTCAGTGTCTCACAGCTCGGGTCACACTTTAAGTCACTCTTATTAAATTGTATGTAAATTAAATTTGCAAAGTTTAGCTTTTTGCACAATGGACATAAAGGAAAATAGATTTTTCAAGCTTTTTGAAATATGCAAACCTGAATATCAATTGGGGTGTTTTGGGAAAAATCCAAATGGGATTCCCACCTGGTGCAGAATCCCAAAATTCCATTGCAAGAGAGAGGGTTAACATGGCCCGAAAGCCAGGATCCCTTTCAGTGTTGAATTATTTCGGTAAGCCTCTGTAGGTAAGAATCTGTGGATACTTCTTTAAATGGAATCTATCATCAGATAATGACCTATTGACCCCACAATAGACTGACCCATCCTGTTCTATAGAGATTATTTTTTAGCAGTCATCTCATTATCATCACAGACCGCATTACAATGAAAGGTAACACCTCTATTATTAAGCTGTGGGCAGGTAAAACAAGATCGTATTATTGGCAACAAGCGATTAGGGCAGAGTATGCCCACTACACTCTCCCATAGAAGTCAATGAGTAATTTTCTGTCTAGGCTTTCTTATTTCCATGTGGCTGCTGTAAAGTAAATCTCTAAACTGCTGTTCACGGAGCTCAGAACTGCAGCCCAGGCAAGATAGCTTCCCTCATAATCATGTACGGAAAATAGAATAACAAAAATATACAATTAGATTATAGAAAAAGAATATGTGGCAGTATACAGTTAAAATTTGCAATAATAAAAAAAATCTGAGTACCCTTTAAAGGGGTTTGCCATGATAAACGTGAATGTCAGATTAGATGGAACGTCCACCGATGCCTAGAAATAAGGGGCCATTCACCAATACTTACCATTTCATTTACTTGAACGGCACACGTTAATCTTGACATCCTTCGTTTGGTAGTACCAAATATTACAATTGACGTATTAATTGTCTAGTATATTTGTAGTAATATTTATATAGCTGTCATGACCATTCTGTTTGCCTCCCAGCAGCACTCTGAGTCCAGATGTAGATCCGTCCCTTGCCTTCCAGAGAGAAGGATTTGCACGCCAGAGCATGTCGGAAAAACGCACCAAGCAATTTGGTGACGCCAGTCAAATGGACTTTGTTAAAACGCGGAAATCGAAAAGCATGGATTTAGGTAAAGAATGTGTGTATTGTGTGTTCCTTCCTTAAATATAAAACCAATGTCCCCTTAATTTCCACAGGGGTACCTATGTGTGCACTGCAGATGATTCCCAGGTTGTATTGTCTTCTTATTGATGGTCCTTCCCATGTGTTCGTGTACTTTTGGGAATTTTCCCTGATCCTCTAGAAGCAGCTGAGCATCCTTTTAGTGTCGTCTTTTGAAATTCCCCGGAGATAATTCCTAATAGTTCTAATTAAAATTCCTCCAATGCAATATTTCCATCATCACCGTCCATTATATCTGTATGTGGTTGTGTAGAATATCTGGAATGTTAATGCCCCTTATTAAACTGGTTTACAAGGTGTTGCCTCCCAGAAGTCTGGTGGCGCTGCCTGTGTGTTTAATGTTCGCCATAAAACTATAAAAATAACATAAGAAGATCGGATTTATCCTTCTTGACAATTTTAGAGATAAAAGAGCTCAGCGTTTTCCCTTTTCACTCAGTGGATAGATTAATTCTCCAAACAAATTTTTTTTTTATCCTGCTGTTCCTTCCAGATGATGGGATATTCAGCCTTGGCTGTGTGTATGTGACGTCTGCTGTGAGTTGTGATAAGCTGATACTGGGACTTATTCAAAGGTCATCATCTCCGCTCACAGCTGATGGACTGGATCACAGCGGCATTAGCTGAAATACAAGCTGTGAAATATCCGACTCAGGCTGCAGCTCATTATTATAAGTTCACAGAAAATCTAAATCTAAGTATTTTAGTTTTTTATGTTTCTCTTTACCCATACATGTCATCCCTAGTACATTTCATCCCTAGTACATGTTACCTAACACTTATTTTTTACTTTTTTTTTTATAGGAGTGCATAAAAATGTAAAAAAAGAAATTTGATCCAAAAGGGGGTTGTGTTTTGCACTATTTTCTATTGTTATAATTGGGAATTTCTCATGGTACAAGTTGGAGCAGTGATGACATTAGCCCTGGTGGGTTGTGGGAAGGTGAAATTGTCCCTGTAAGCACCACCAGCAAAGTACAGATCTCTTTTACAGTCGTTTTTAGTCTTTTTTTGCATTTTTAAACTTTTTTGTTACCGTTTTAGTCCTAAAGAGAAGCCTATAAGAAATACACCAGATAAAAACATCATACCCAGAGCATGCTGTGTTTTGTAAAAAGCCACTGACCCCAAAAACGCCACAATAATTTGTGTGTAGCCTTTTAATTAATTCTCTATAAACTTTAAAGTAACATCTGGCCACAACATTTTTTTAACGAAAATTTTATTTTGAAAAGAAATGCAGCGTGTGAGTACAGCTTTATACTGTCAATGGAAGTCTCGTAGAAGCTGTCACAATTTGCTGTGGGCACGTGTTCTGCAGGGCAGCGATGGGAGGCATGAATTTTATGCAACCCATTAGGGTTATTAGACCGAATGAGTTGATAAATGTAACAATTTCAGACTCTTATTGTAGGATTTTACCTGTTGAAACGTCACTCACAATTTTATGAAGATTTTTAATTGCAACATTTTCATATGAATTGCCTTTCTATTATTGATAACCATGTTTTATTAAGCAGATTTGACGCCTTTTTACTGTTTTTATGCTGTAACTCCATGTTTGAATGGATTTGTAGTTGTCCTGGGATAGTGTGAATAGACCCGGCAGACCTTTATAATCTCATCGCAGATTTCATAATATTAGGTTGGAAATACTCAGGAACTGGGCAAACTCTTGACATTTGATTCACTGCTACTGAAACTAAGTGTTTACTTTTAGATTTAATCTTGGCCGCTATTAGTTTAATTGACTGTCTGTGCCAGAGTACTTATGAAAGCAATGTGACTTTGCCAGCCAGTGGAGAGTAAGGTATTATTTCACTGGGATAATAAGATTAAATGGCTCACAAAGTAGAATTTTAGATGTAATAATAAGACCAGTCAATAGTGTGGCTGGATACAATTATACTGGGTATGGACCTTTGCATCTCACGGAAAACTGGAGCACTGGTATCGCTAAAAACTAAAACACTGGTAACCTAGATAATCTGCACTAAATATACCCACCGTTTCTGCTTCAGACCGTCATTGGGGGATTTTATAGTGGATTTTATCCTTGGAATTTAGGTAAAGGCAAATTAACCCACTAATACACAGATCACCTAAACGCTGACTTCAAGAAGCACTAATATAAGATAACCTGGTATCCATTGTTCGTATTCTACTACGATGCTTCTCCATTTATTCTGCTCATAGGACTTAAAGGGATTGTATAAACTGAGAAAAAGGATGTCCTTTTTTTTTTTTTCCAGAAACGGCACCATTTTCGCCCATGTGCTGTATCTAGTATTGCAGCTCAACCCAATAAATGGGATTGAACTGCAATACCAGACACAGCCATTGACGAGAGTGGTGCTGTTTCTGGGAAGAAAAAGCAAATATTTTTTTCTCAACTTGTAAAACCCATTGATTGTTTTATAATTCCATTCTAAACATATTTACATGATAAAAAGATTGATCATTATAGAAAAAAATAACCGAATGTTCCTGTGAAACAATTAAACACATCATAAAAGTCAGATCTGTGAAACAGGTTGTAAGTGATTATGACTAAGATTATAGCCCAGCTTTATTTGGGTTCTGAATGGCAAATCTGCCTAGTTAGGCATGAGTATGGAGGACAGCTCATGTCTCATTGGAACGGCAAATCCTCCTAGTTAGGGCTCATGCACACAACCGTTGTTTTCCTTCAGTGCCCCCTGTTTTTTTGCGGCTAGCATACTGAACCATTCATTTCTATGGGGCCGTGCACATAATCTGTTTTTTTTTTTTGTGGATCTTGGTGTCCATTCCGTTAATTATAGAACAGGTCCTATTCTTGTCCGTATTTGTGGTCCATCTCACTTATTCTAGTGTATGGGTCCGCAGAAAAAAACAAAACGGACAGCACACGTAAGCAACTAGGATCTGTGTTTTGCGGTATTCAAAACGGAAACTATCGTGTGCGAGAAGCCTTATGCATAGCCGTAAAGTTAGGTGACCACCTCTGTGAGAGCCATTGCGTTATCACTCACCTTTCTCACATAATTCTGAATGAAGAAAGAAGAGTAGAAATCTCCCTTTACTAGTGTAACTAAAATCTTCTTTGTATCGCCACATTCATCATATTTTTTATCGCTGCATAAGTCCCCGCACATTTGACCCGTTTACATGACGTGTCCTTGCTGGGAGTACAACATCTATGTACATGGCTCTTATTCTGTATATCCATTCGTGATCTCTTCTCTTGGAGCTACAGTAATTCAGCCATACAAAACCTTCCCCCGAATGCCCTGCACATCCGCATCTGGACCCATTGTCTCATGGCTGTGTGGGTTTCCAGTCTGCGCTACGTGGCCCCATTCCTTCACCTTACGCTGCTCACTTTACTGGCTGCAGGCTGCGTCGTGTCACTTTCTCTCCATCAGTAACCGCATGGCAGGTCTAATGTCTGCCGGCACGTACATGGATATTATTTCCCGTACACGTAATGCGTGGCCTGAGCACTAGACAGATATGAACCGGTTTATTTTCTTGTAGGAACGGCAATGCAGAGATTTCCTCTAAATGCAATTCTTAATACGCAGCAATTAATTGTAATGATCTGGACGTCCGAGACAAGATGCAATCATCATTATTCTGTTCTGTGTGTGTCAGAAATGATCTGCTTATGGCATGAACAAACGATGCAAATAATTAACAGTTTTAATTCTCTTTAAGTGGCTGACGCTAACATGTACAGCAATAATAACATGATCGCCTGTGGTTTGCAGCCGACTTCTGCATGGAGCGTATTAATTTTTCTGTATTAAGGCTTGGGGGGGGGGGGGAGATAAGGAGTCTGCATGAGACATTTCATCTTAATGTTGCAGTCATTTGTTTGCTGCATGTGGAATGTGGGCACTAACTGGGCTAACCTTCTTACATTTACCTTTTTAACAGTAGCTGACGAGGCTAGGATCAGCGCAATGGCTGACCACAATACAGGTAAGAGATTATGCTGTTGCTATAGAAATGCGGGTCAAAGCAGATTAAGACCGAAGTACCGTTCACAGTGCATGTCGGCATGACCTTTGTAGGGCTGGCATGACTTTCCTTACAGAATTGCATTGTTTGACCCTCTCTGTGACGATCTGACCAGTGTAAGTGCAGTTCACTTTTCTAGCTACTAGAATGACATACAATGTCCTAGTTTTACATCTTGGTTCCAGAATTAGATGTGGCTATTAACTATTTTGTTTGTACACACAGTCTAAAATAAAATCTTCTTAAAATTGCGGCAACGTAAAGACTGTATTTTGCGCTGATGAGGGTTAACAAATTTATTCAAATTAGAATAAATGGCTCTGCGCCTGGACTGTAAGTGGAACTGCAGTAAATTCAGCCATTACTGTAGTGGCCAGATGTTGGGTATATTCACGCAGGGATCTAATGTTGCAGAAGAGAACTACAAGGCGAGCGATTGTGGCAAAATTTCATGTACATACATGCAGGCTTTGAAGCAATTTTTGCGCAATTGCCGTTTTAAAAATCACAGTAAAACGGCAACAAAAATAAAATACAAAAAGAAACAAAACCATGGATTTAATAGGATTTTTTTATGGCGTGGAAATGGTGCTGGTCCCTGCCACGTAATACGTCTGCTTACAACTGTGGGCCTACCGTATGTCCAAATGCCTTTGTATGAGACTTGGCATGCTTAATCGGATGCTGTATTACAGAGCTATTGTTTCTTGGAGAAAATAACCTTATAACACGGCGCCGAATGGAGTGCCAAACATCTCTAGTAGTATGGGATTCCATGTGCTTCCATAAAACCATCTCCTCTGTCTTGTAAATGAGGCCATAATGTAAGATATTGCTGCATTTTTCAGTGCTAGGGTAAATGGGCTATTTGTTTATCGGATGCAGATGGCTCCGTACACTGCATTGCGGCCGTGCTGCAGTACTGCAACACAGCCGTTATAATGTGACTGGAGTCATCCTCCATCCAGTGTCTGGAGGCAGTCGAACCAGCTGATTGGTGCGGGGTGTCGGACCCCCACCGATTTTATATACTGATGACCTGTGGATACATTAGTATGAAATACCGCCCCATGCCCGGAAAACCCATTTAAGGACTCGGACAGAATTTTTCTGGCAATTTAAAGAGGACCTGTCACTAGGTCATATGATTTGAACTGGTTAACTGATCTGAATTGCGCGGTTTCCTTGATTCCAGCACAGTTTTCTTTTTTTCCTGAACCCCTCTATTCCAGAGATATGGCCCACTGTTGTGTTGGCTTCCTATATGCTAATTTTCTGTAGTTAGCCAACAGGGTGGAGCTAGCTAGAGGGAGGCCAACACAGCAGGGGGTCCAGAAAAAAAAAAAAGCAGCGCTGGAGTCATGGAGACAGTGCTATTCAAGTCAAATAACCAGTTGAACTTATAAGAACTAGTGACAGATCCTCTTTAGGCCCTGTTCACACAAGTTTTTTTGACGCGGAAACCGTGCCAGAAACCGCGCCAAAAAGCGTCCGGATAAGCCTCCCATTGATTTCAATGGGAGGGAGTTGCGGTTTTTTTCCGCTCATGTCCTTTTCTCAGGCGTTTCCATCTCTGACCTCCCTTTGACATCAATGGGAGGCAGAGATAGCGTTTGCTCGTGGCGCTCAATTGCCGCAGCCGAAAAACGCTGCGAAAATCGTGGCAAAGAGTGCAGGCATGTCAGAATCTGCCTCAAAATTCCTTCAGAAATTTTGGGGAAGATTTTTCTGCCTGCAAAAAACTCTGTGTGAATCACTTAAACTGCATCAAAAAACACTTGTAAGAAAAGCCAGCATTTTTAAAAAAAAATTTTGTACAATCTTTTCTTCTAGCGTTTTTGAAGTCCTATGGGAAAAACGACTGAAAAAAAACACGAGAGCATGCCGTGTTTGGAAAAAAAAATGCCACTGACCACAAAATTGCTTTAAAAATGCCACAAACCAAAACACAGTTCTGTGTAGTGGATTTTATATTTCACTATAGACTTTAATATAACATCTGGTTGCACTAAAAAAAGAACGCATTAAAAAACGCCATGAAAAGTGCACAAAAATACTCAAATCGACGAGTGTGAATTCAGCCTAAAGGGAACCGATCATGTTGAAAATGCAGTATCATCTGCAGGCAGCATGTTGTAGAGAAGGAGCAGCTAAGCGGATTGAGATACACTACCGTTCAAAAGTTTAGGGTCACTTATTTTTGCAAGAAAAGCACAGGTTTTTTCAATGAAGATAACATTAAATTAATTAGAAATACACTCTATACATTGTTAATGTGCTAAATGACTATTCTAGCTGCAAACGTCTGGTTTTTAATGCAATATCTACATAGGTGTATATAGGCCCATTTCCAGCAACCATCACTTCATTGTTCTAATGGTACATTGTGTTTGCTAACTGTGTTAGAAGGCTAATGGATGATTAGAAAACATTTGAAAACCCTTGTGCAATTATGTTAGCACCACTGTAAACAGTTTTGCTGTTTAGAGGAGCTATAAAACTGACCTTCCTTTGAGCTAGTTGAGAATCTGGAGCATTACATTTGTGGGTTCGATTAAACTCTCAAAATGGCTAGAAAAAGAGAGCTTTCATGCGAAACTCGACAGTCTATTCTTGTTCTTCGATATTAAGGCTATTCCATGCGAGAAATTGCCAAGAAACTGAAGATTTCCTACAACGGTGTGTACTACTCCCTTCAGAGGACAGCACACACAGGCTCTAACCAGAGTAGAAAGAGAAGTGGGAGGCCCCGCTGCACAACTGAGCAACAAGACAAGTACATTAGAGTCTCTAATTTGAGTAATAGACGCCTCACAGGTCCTCAACTGGCAGCTTCATTAAATAGTACCCGCAAAACGCCAGTGTCAACGTCTACAGTGAAGAGGCGATTCCGGGATGCTGGCCTTCAGGGCAGAGTGGCAAAGAAAAAGCCATATCTGAGACTGGCTAATAAAAGGAAAAGATTAATATGGGCAAAAGCACACAGACATTGGACAGAGGAAGATTGGAAAAAAGTGTTATGGACAGACGAATCGAAGTTTGAGGTGTTTGGATCACACAGAAGAACATTTGTGAGACGCAAAACAACTGAAAAGATGCTGGAAGAGTGCCTGACGCCATCTGTCAAGCATGGTGGAGGTAATGTGATGGTCTGGGGTTGCTTTGGTGCTGGTAAAGTGGGAGACTTGTACAAGGTAAAAGGCATTTTGAATAAGGAAGACTATCACTCCATTTTGCAACGCCATGCCATACCCTGTGGACAGCGCTTGATTGGAGCCAATTTCATCCTACAACAGGACAATGACCCAAAGCACACCTCCAAATTATGCAAGAACTATTTAGGGAAGAAGCAGGCAGCTGGTATTCTATCTGTAATGGAGTGGCCCGCGCAGTCACCAGATCTCAACCCCATAGAGCTGTTGTGGGAGCAGCTTGACCGTATGGTACGCAAGAAGTGCCCATCAAGCCAATCCAACTTGTGGGAGGGCCTTCTGGAAGCATGGGGTGAAATTTCCCCCGATTACCTCAGCAAATTAACAGCTAGAATGGCAGAGGTCTGCAATGCTGTAATTGATGCAAATGGAGCATTCTTTGACGAAAGCAAAGTTTGAAGGAGAAAATTATTATTTCAAATAAAAATCATTATTTCTAACCTTGTCAATGTCTTGACTATATTTTCTAGTCATTTTGCAACTCGTTTGATAAATATAAGTGTGAGTTTTCATGGAAAACACAAAATTGTCTGGTTGACCCCAAACTTTTGAACGGTAGTGTATACAGTGTATGTATGTATATATATATATATATATATATATATAATATTTATTTATTTATTTTTGGTTTTTTTTTGTAGGAAAAGATTTAGTGTAACTTGTAATTTATAGATCTAAATCTCTGCTCCCTATGCTTAGGAGTCCAGTGGGTGGTCCTATTCAATAATTGACCGCTTTTCTGTGTTCATTCTCATACTAGTAGGGCTGTCAATCACTGAGTAGGACCGCCCACTGGGCTCCTAATACTAGAATGTGCAGAGGCATAAATTACAAGTTATACTGAATCTCTTTCCACAAAACTATTAATCTGCTCAGCTCCTCCTGCTCTATAACATGCGGTCTGCAGATTGGACTGCATTTTCAATATGGCAGGTTCCCTTTGAGTACTACTCGCCCCAACTTTAAAGTTAACGATGAATGTGTTAAATTGCAAACTTCTCTTTGCTTCAATTGTATAATGGTGAATGATGAATAATGGTGATAATAAAAAAAGTGATGGGAGTTGTGTGATCAGGGGCAATCTGGCTATTTTTAGCTTTAGAAGAGAACGTTTGTGTATATGCCTAAATAAAAAAATTAATCTGGTGAGAATCAAGGATTTAAGGTAATCTGGCTTAACAATTGTAAATAACTCTACAAATATTCCACTAAAGTTTAGGTATCGGATCTCTGTTCTTTCATTTTTCCCGACCCTGAACTTACACCTCAACTTTTCCTTAACGGGAAGAATTATGCGATGGCTATTAGTCGATAAATTATGTAGTTTAACAGCTTTCATTTTTTTTTTCAATGATCAGCTGAAGAAAAATGACTTCTGAGTAATAGTGTTTTTTTTTCCTGAGCAATTAAAATAATGTGCCTTGTGCAATTATGAGTTTCTGTGATTTATTAATCCAAGTTAGCTTTTGACCTTTGGAATGCTATTTTAATTAGGCCGAAACTTCTCTTATGTGGGAACATTATTTTTTATATTGGATTCACTCCATTTGCACTTGCTGCTCTGCTCACATTTTACATTTTCACATTCTGAATTATTTACCTTTTTTACTGTCTGAGATCCAAACTAGAAATTCCAGGAATAATGTATTTTTGATTAAACCAAAGGTGTAAAATAAACTAACCTTAAACTCAAAATGCCTTTGAACGCAATTTTGTTTTGTTTTTAATAGATTAATAATTCTACTCTGATTCATTTATTAATATAGCTTTTTACCTCTCATGTTTTTCTGATACAGAGCTCCAAATCATCTGCACACATTCTGGCTGTTTGCAGCTACCACTAGGGGGAGCATAAGAGCTTACTGCATACTGTATATTAATTTCATTTAATAATTACATCGTGGGCAGTAGGCTCTTAAACTCCCCCTAGTGGCGTCTGCAGGCATGTGTCATTTTATCTCCTAAATATGACAATGCAGAGGATTTGTAGCTCTGTTATCAGAGACACAGAACCTCAACCACTCTAAGGAAATAGCAAGAATTTTGGACCTAAAAAGACATAATAATATAAGATGGCCATTCACTTTAAAAGGTTTGACTGCTTTGGACAATCCCTTTTTGTTAAAAATGCCCCATGAAAATAAGTTGATCACAGGGTGTCTTACTGATAGGAACACCAACAATCCGCTGTAATCTTTAGGGAAACTTGGCAGTAAGTCTTTAATTCCCCTGCAGCGACACCACGGGAGAAAATAAGCATTTCAAGTAGCCCACTGATATTAATTCCCAGTCTCCACTCGGGCTCGTTCATGGAGGTCTTGGAGAAGGGACTCCACTACTTTAATTTTAAATGCTAGTGACTGTATCTTGTTGAAAATGACTGTTTATAGCAATAAGACCTGGTTCACATCACTATTTTCCTTTGTCCGATGTATACATTGGGAGGAATTCTACATATACCTCAGAGGGAAGGTAAAAATCTATCCCACATTTATAGTTATACAGTGGAATATGTCGCCTGGGTAGAGCGCTACCTAAAGCGCTGTGCTCGGGGAAGCTACTGACGTCTCTATATATAGACAGTGATGTCAGGAGCTTTCAATGCCGGAGACACCGGCCAGATCTCTTCCAATGCATACAGTGGCGTCCGTCACACGTAGGTTCTCATGTTATAGAAACGTATACCGTGCGCCTGACTGACACACTAAACCTAGGCCCAATATGTGATGTGAACTAGGCCTAATCTGTGTCAATAGTCAAAATAATCGGTAACTTAAAAAGCAGCTTAAAACGTTTCCAGCCGATAGCACTCCAGTTGTAGCGTGTAAACTGTGATCACAGAGGAGGACACATTCTGGGGAGAAGGAACCATTTATTTAACTTTGATAAGAATGTTCCCATTAAACTGCTCCTAACATAAGAAAGTATCTGTCTAATCGGCCAGACTCCGTTGATTGTCCCTATAGTGAAGTATTAGGATTTTGGCCTGATTGGGTTAATTTAGAGTAGAAGCCCTGACACTGCCATGTAACTACAGACTGAGATTATAAATAATTGTGCAGGCACCTAGCTACATGGAGGAGCTCAGCTGAGATGTTATGGACTCTGACAGTTGCATGAACATTGACGTAATACACGGATAAGTTGGGTGTCTGTGCAGAACAAGATTTACCTACCCAGTGTATCTTGTTGTAAACCATGATTCTCTGGGTGTATTCCTCATCACCTATGACAGGGTGACCTACTACTTTGTCAGTAACCAGATTACTTCATTCAGTCCCTTTTTTAAACTTGTTCACTTTGACCAATCTCTTTCTTCACGGAAGGTGTTAACCAACATTGAAGTGGTACCTGGTGAAGGCGCTAAATCGGCACAGAAACACAGTAGTGGGTTCACTTGCACCCACTAGTTCAGCTTTGTCCTGGCATTGAACTCAAATGATTATCAACAGGGAAACATTCCTCTCAATAATGGCTCATGGAGAAGCTGTGTTGGAGGCTTGACGGCAGGACACGGAGTCCCCTGCGGTTCTGTACTAGATATTCATAGGGACTCCCTGTGCTACCATGTCATAGAATAGCTCTATTATACAGTGTCTGATGGAGCAATGAACTGAGAACCATGTGGAGTTATAGTAAAGCCCCATAGAAGCATATGGGTGCCCTATTACAGCTCCGTACAACTTGAAGGTTATATAAAGCCGTAATATGCTCCCATTTACATTAGGCCTAAAATAATCTACGTCTCATTCTACTTTAGAAACTTTTTTGTTCCCTCTTCTCCTTCTATTTCCTTTTAGTTTCCACACTTTGCTGTACAGAAAGGTTGTCAATAGTGTCACGTTAACCATCCAGAAAGCAAAACTGTAGGTGATCGTGCTCTGCTGTCTAGCTCTAGCGGTTAAAGGGATAGTTTGTGATCAGCATATGTCAGGTTATTACCGCACAATCCTTTCTTTTACTCGCACAAATTAGATTTGGCCTGACTTGTAAAATAAGTGGTTTGATAAAAGCATCCTCTGTCCAGCGGGTCGTGAGTTATGATGTCCTGGGGGAAAGGTCAGGTCTTTAACCATGGAGCCACCTGTTTGTAAGAAGATAAATATTTTATTAAACCGCTCTAGAAGGATTGAGGGGAAGACATCTCAGAATGGAAGTATCTGTCTGAGTTATAAAATAATTGTATTTCTTGCTACGACTTGAAAGGGTCAGAGGTTAATACATTCCACTGAAAGAGATGAAGAAGAAATATACAACTGCAGGAAGAAAAGTAGGTGTCAAAAATATGTTAATAAAACTTAGCATTTTTCTTCTTCTGTGTTTAGATTCAGACCAGTTGTGAAAACCTTGTTTTTGGGGGCTCGAGTTGAAAGCTGTTAGGTTGATAAGCAACGTAACGTAAACCTCTTCAGGCCATCAATATAATTGACGTTTAATTATTTTTCTCTCTAGTTTATTTGGGCTGTCTGATCTTTCTGAATGTTTAGAGTGGAGTGCAAAGGTTGCAGTGAACTTTAGTGGTAAACCACAGATCATTCATCCTACTGGAAGATTCTGGCCAAAACATTAACACCTTCTGTGTGACAACCTAGAAGCTCTTATAGTATCGAGGTGGCCACACACCGTGATATCACAATTTGTGTGACAGAAAATGGTCAGCATGTCCGATAAGTCTCTTCAATCGATCTTCATTTTTGATATTTGGGTCATGCGGACCATAGGAATATATTTATTTTTGTTGCTTACGTAGAACTGACATATTCTGCAGCGCCGTACAGAGGTTGTCACTATTAATGTCAGTCCCTTTTTTCAATGGGACTCACAATCTAATTTCCCTATCTCAGACTCGCACAATTTCATTTAAAACTAAAAAACCGTATGTGTATGGTGTGTGTTAGCAAACCCACGCAAACACGGGGAGGACATATATACTCCATGCATATGTTGCTCTTGGTTGGATTTTACTCCAGGACCCGAGCGCTGGTGGTGCTGAGAGCGCCATGATACAGCGGCCAGCCGCTATCAGCACCACCAGCGCTCGTCAATTCAATTGCCCAGCACGGCTCAGAGCCTGATGAAGGTCACCTAGACCGAAATGTCGCACTCTGCCACTGGCATTAAAAACAAAAAAAAAAAATACCTTTTTTTCTAAATTGGTGTGCCGGATACTCTTTTATATTTATGTTTGGGTTGGGCCCCTATCCGTGCAAAACCTCACCCTTCCACGTATCTGGTTCTATCTGAACCTATACACGCAATAGTACTAACCACTGAGCGATCATACTGCCCCATCTGTGTAGTGTTCGTGTCTTTTCACAATATGTCTAGAATAGTATGGTCTTTATATGGAAGAATAGGCTCGATATGGTCAAGGAGCCGTAGTTTTTTTTCTTTGACATCCAAAATATTCACTTTAGTAGGTCTCTGGAGTCACATTGGTTCTTAAATCCCCTAAATTTTGCTTCCTAGCTATTGGCAGATGTAGATAATATTGCCATCAGGGATTCATAGCAATATTAGACCTTAGAACTGCAGTCCAAGCCATATCGCTGGCAGTTAACACCAGAAAAACAGCCATATAACTCAGTCACTTCTTTAATAGACCATTCCCTTTTCCAATTGAAAGTTGCTTGCAACCTACAAAGACTAGGGGACCTCTGCTCTAAAGTTTTTAGAACTAAAACTCATTGGTACCTTCTTTAATTTGGCATTGTGTATACCAAACAATTACATCCAGAAATGTGTGGTCGGCTTTAGTGTAACATAATAGTTCCCTTGATATGTTGAAGTGCTTCCAGTATTAACTATAATAGTTACAATTTTAGTCCCTTTTTTTTTTTTTTATAAATGGTCTAGCACCGTTTTCTCAAAATAAATAAATAAATATATATATATTTATAGATCTTTTTTTCTTTTCTTGTGGGGGAAGAAAATATATTTCATATTTATTTCTCTTTTTCACAATCCATACGTGCAGCCATATAAAAAAATATATACAATATACAAACATGGTGACCGCACTCTGCGAACACTAATGCCACCTAAACACTATAAATAAATATGTATTGCCGCTGAATCTACTTGGAATATTGAGGCTCTTAGCACACATTTTGATCAAATTGTGTGAGCCCACCTGCCACGTCAAGGCGACCTCTATAAGGTGAGTCCCTTATAAAAAAAAATATTACTATTTTTTATATATATATATATATATATATATATATATATATATATATATATATATATATATATATATATATATATATATATATGTGTGTGTGTGTACTCTCCCACACTGAAAGAATTTGCATTGCTGGTTTAAACTTAGATTTCCTTTATTAACTTTATCCGACTAATCAGACTATATAATATATTTGACCTTACGTTGCCCTCCGGATAAGTGGCCAATCAAAGTAGCACTTCGTGTTAAATGCACTGATTCCGCTGTTGATTTCTGCACAGTAATTGCTATGAATTCCAATTGTATTTAATAGTCTGCCTTTTGTATCAGAGAAAACTGTTAAAGTGCAGACTAAAGCAGAAAGAGGAAAAGAATTAATAAAATGGTTAAACTTGTAAAATATTTATTTAGTGAAATGGTACTAAGCAGCTATTTCCAGCAATATATTTGCCGGGAAGAATTTCCCTTGGTACAGTAACATTATCAGCATACCCACACAGTGGATTAGGCTGTAAAGTCTGTTTGTTCTTATGTGATCTGATAATATACAGTTTTCAAAACGACCTGCCTACCATAAAACTTACATGTGCTTATAATTGTTTTTGTCCTTGGGCTTTAGAGCTGCTCTAATTATATTATCTAGGGACAGGAAATTGAAACTCTTGTAAGCCATTTTGAAGCCTAATGGCCACAGTCTTTGGTCACCCAGTCACCAAGCAAGCATATAAGTATAGACAGACTGTGTAGTGTTCTCCTCCCCTTCTTTTGTGCACAAATCCCAAAAATGTGTATGTTACACTTCTTGTAATGCTCCCATGCTATAATACATTGAGATTGGGTTGCTGACCTGATAGTCAAAATGCACTCTGAGAGCTAGAAATGCAATCTCTTTCTCTTAGGATTTCCATTCATATCAATGAAAAGAGCTGCAAATGATATACAGCATCCAGAGACACGTTTGTACTAGAAATTTTGAATGAATAGTTGAAAATAAGCTTTAAGCGATCAGTAAGGGGCCTGAAGGGTTTGTGCGAATACAGCATTTAAGAAAGGATTGTGCCTATGGTGTACTTCTCTCACCCCCACCTTGAGTAACATCTTTTTCGGCCATCTAGGTCTTTAGGGTTGGGTTATGGCTGTAATACATGTGAATACGTGGGCGTAATACACAGTGGCATAAAACCTAACACCTGACCGTGGTCTTATGCTGGTCAGTATTTGCCATTAGTAGCACATAATGCCCGCTAATTATTTTAGTCTTCTGGTAAGATTTCTTGCGTCTGCTGTCAAACTTTCTTTTTTGGTCTATTTTTCATCCAAAAACTTGTCCAACTAAGGATTGATGTAAGGACATGAAGGTTAGTGTAATGAGTCTGGCATCTTCTGTGAGCGCTTGTCATTTAAGTACTATCTGTACAAAGCATCTTGAACTCGCACTTGACAAGCCAATACTAATTAATAAGCGGTGTCTGTGCTTTCAGTAAATGACGGCAAAAGGCAGAAGCGTGCCGTGCTGGTTAAAAACATTGTGGCAAAGCCATTCTCTCCTTTTAGATCTCGGTCTGGAGTGAAGAGGGTTTAATTTATTAAAAAAAAATGTTAAATATTTTAATGTTCTATATATTTTTTTTTTATTTTTTTTTGTAATTTTGTGTTTAGCCACCATCTAGAAAGTATGTCTTTAAGAGGTACGTCTACACATCTGGCGATACTTCGCAGCTGCTGCGGGAGAAACGTAGTATTACATGAATGAATTGCCAACCATGTATTATGTGGATGGCTCATGGACGAGTGATGCTCATTGTGAAGAGCTCTCATTTCTAGCCCTGAGAGGGGTGCACCCTGCCGCCCCTCCTCTATAGCATCTATATGCACTAATGGCGCATATATATAGAAGTCGTATTTGAGACAACTCCTTATGATCTTGAAGTGATTTGTAAGCAGAGGCTATATCTATTTTGCCCTTTATATACCAAAATATTTCTTACAGATGCCACCTGGGTAGTTGGGCAGCATTCCTGAAGGGCTTAACTTCATCGTTAAGCTCTGTTCACGTCTGCGCTTAAGTTTTACGTTGTTCTGCTCTGTCACAGGAGAAGAACAATCAAAAACCGGAGCCGTCTGATCCTTCACATAAGGAGCCCATTCACTTTAATGAGTTTCTGTCATGGTGTCTGTCGTTTTTGTGGACAAAATAACGCGGCATACCTGCACTATCTTGTCTCGAAAAAACGACAGAATCTGCTACGGAGAGTCTTTGACGCAGATGTGAACAGACCCTTATACAGCTGCTATCCAGGAGTTTCAGGCAGCTTTTTGGCAGCCTTAGTGGGAGAGGTAATACAAAACTTCTTGTTATTCCTTAGTACCCCCCCCCCCCCCCAATAACAAAAACAAAGAAATTATAAAGTAGATATTTTAACCACTTAGAGAGCAAAAGAGAGAATTCAAGATATTATGTTTGCAAGCCGTGGTTTTTAGGAAGAAATACTTTAGTAACAGTCACATTTTGTTCAGACGAGCTTTAGATGAGACTCCATTATATTGTGTACAGTCAGTTTGCATATTTTAAATAGTTGTGTGAAATGCTATGAAGGGACTTGAAAATGTTAACAAATTGGAGGACGTGTTTTAATAAATTACATGACTATTAGATTTGTGCTTCAAAAATCTTCAAACAATTCTTGCCAAGGAATATGATAGAGTATATAATAGAAACACCTCCCTACAGAATTTCACTGAAGACTTGAATAGTCAATCATGCACTGTCTTATACTAATCCCAATTAACTTTTTCTTTTGACCTCTAAGGTTCCCCCAGCAGAGATGTAGGGCCTTCATTAGGCCTGAAGAAATCCAGCTCATTAGAAAGTCTGCAGACAGCCGTGGCCGAGGTGACTTTGAATGGTGACATTCCTTTCCATCGCCCACGCCCACGGATCATTCGAGGACGAGGCTGCAATGAGAGCTTCCGAGCCGCTATTGACAAGTCCTACGACAAGCCACCGGTGGATGACGATGATGAAGGAATGGAGACATGTAAGCTAGACATAGCCTGTCCTCCCCTATGGAGGAAATATGCAATTTCCTGATCATTTAGTTTAAGTTGGTGCCATCCGTTTATAATAAATAAATGCTCCCAACCATAGCCAGTAAATCGGGAAGCTGTTAAATGTATCCGAGAGGACCAAAGTACAGTTTATGTACATCCGTTATGAAGTTGAGATAGTCCGCTCTGTTACAGAAACGTCTCCTTGTTCCACTCTCTGCAGACATCTTAGCTGGCTGGAAATTATACATAACAGGTCTTGTTAATTCTTATTTCCATTTTCTCATCATGTCCCAGAGTAGCAATGTACCCAATTTAGAGAATTGATTTTTTTTTTGTTGTTTTTTTTCCTGTAGTGGAATTAGTAGGGTTTTATTGAGGAAAGTTCAATACAATAGTCCACTTAATTGATTAAACACAGAAGATCCTGACAGAGTGCTTTTTGTGTAAGGCCATGTCATGGACTATCATTGCTAGAAACCTTGAAAATACATTTTATTCTAGACCAGAATCGTATGGCACCACATTGAAGTTTCTCTATGAGCACTTTTCTTACCTTCAAGTTTCTTGTGTATTGTGTAGTTGACACCTTACTTTTAACTACGACAATCTCTTACACTATCAAGGCCGCTGTCAGAAAGCCAGTTTGGTTTTATGTTGAGCCGGTGTCCTGTACATATGGTCTTTTGTTGCCTTTATTGTGGCTTCTACTGATAGATGAATACATGCTGATATGTCACCGCTTCCAATGAGGACCATTTACAGCCAGGATACAGCTCAAATATCCCCGCTCAAACCCCATTACAAGTGTCTTTGTACGTCCTACATGAGCAGCCTCGTTGGGACATAAACAGCTTTGTACTAACCCAGCTACACCCTCTTTCTAGAAAGCACTCCCCATTTAGGGTCCTGTTAGATTCCATATCTCGAATAAATCCTTCTGAAATGGAAAAAGATAAGGAGAATGTGGCCTATGTGCTTTTGGTTAACGTGTATTTGCAAGAAAAAGTTATTTATAGTCTACTCCCGTGATATTGCTTGTATTTCATCCCCAAAATCTTCCTTGCCTCAAGTCCTGTAGCTTTTACAGCATTTTCCGTACATTTTTACATCATGAGTACCTGCAGAAAGTTGTCATGATCCATCCAACCGTATCTCGTACTCGCTCTGCTGGATATTAAAGGGTTCAGCAGAAGGATTATAGTTGCAGATTTTGACACATTCGTACTGATGGCGTCACGATTAGGTGAAAGTAGGCCAAAGCAACATATATTTTTGAAGACATTTGGGGAAACTTACTTACCTAAATGTGCAACAATTCTGGGTCAATCTGAGTCGGAAAACTTTTTGCCATGTCTTGCATGCGCTTGTTCTGCTATGAGCCTTCCATCAGTCCAAGTTGGAATAAACGGCTCTGTGCTATGTTGTTGTAACTATTTCTTTTCATGTTGATGGAAGCGGAGCAATGGTTCAGAAGAATAAAATGTCTGTGAATGTGACAAGCTGACTTTCTTCGGATGACATTTTTGTTGTCTGAGACAGCTTTACACTTTGCAGTTCTCTTAATATAAAATGTGTATATCCACAATGCCTGTTACATTTTCGTTCTCCGCCATATTACAGCTACATATGTTTATTACGTAACATCTACAGCTTTTTTTTCTGCTGAAAGTGGTTAATCACAGAACTGTCAGACGAGCCGATCTGCAGTCTGTGCCGCTTGATTGATAAAATTGCTTATTGTGTGTTATGTAATACTTCGGTGCATTTTTAGTGTTTGGTGAATGTTGTGTCTGGTTTTTCTCGTTCAGAATAATTACAGGATTTTATGAAACACGATCTGTGAGCGACATGATTTTGTGAGGAAATGGCATTTTCCGGTTCTCTCCTGCAAGCGGTATTTTGAGGGATGGCATTAGCCCTACTAATGATGCTGAAATGATGAATTGTAATTATTCATCATTCTGTTTCCATACATTAAACAGCCACCCCACACAATTGTGCCTCTTCCTTCTCCACCCACTATACGTCTCTTTAAATTACTAAATTATGTTTGCTGAGGTCATTGCACAATGGGAAGTTTCTTCATGAATGACAACAAATTAGATTACATTTTGTCTAGCCATGAATTTCTTGCAGCAAAGAGGCTAAATGTCAGCCCGTGCCGGCCAGTCGCAGGCAGAGAGGTTAGACTTGTGTAAAGTGATCCTAATTAGCCCGGCCTAAAGGGTATCTCTGTCATCTTTCCATAATGGGATCCCTCAGACAATGGTGCAGTGACACTTCTACAGAAATTACCCCATAGCCTTTCAGTTCCTGGTTACTTAATTCAATAAAGTCTCTAAAATGGTTAGAGCCCTAGATCTGCCTAAGATATAGCATATCTAGTTTACCTGTGATATTAAAACCTTGAGCCTCCTGCTGTCCAGTTGTGTGTCAAATGGCCATCATGTGGCTGCATTTTTTTAAATCTCTTTCCACTGTTTTACTTTAAAAAAACATAAGGCAAAGCCCATGTGCAAGAGTGGCCTTAGATCCCCATAGAGCCCTATGAACTATGGGTGGACTAAGTTGGATTGTTACAGGGCGGGGGTTATGAGTTTAGGGCCAGGATCATGCACACCGTTTTGATGCAGTTTTTGGTGCAGTTTTTTTTATCCAAAGCCAGAAGTGGATCCAAAAGAAATCCAAAGAAAAGTCTGATGCATCTCCTTTCTTTTGTACCCACTTATGGTACAAAAAACTGCTTCAAAACAGTGTGTGTGTGTGATCCTGGCCTAAGATATAAATCCTACATCCTGTAAAAAGCTGAAAATTTAGATTTGTAGATTTGACAGCAGTTTGCTCCAATATCCTGCTTTACCTTGGTCGTACTTACAGGTGTCAATGAACCTAAGATTTACATCAATAATTGCAAAATGACTTCACCAGAACTTTGACCTTTGTTTCTCATTACTTTACTTTGGAAACTTAAAAAAAAAAAAATCTTAAAAATATTGAAACAGAATAATGAAAATACACCCAACACAGTTTGTAAATATACAGAGTTGGGTATATTCGAAACCCGCCACCTTTTTTTTTTTTTTTTCTTTTTTACTAAGTCCCAGCTCTGCATCTAAAGCATATGAAAGGTGTAGTAATGGTCTGACAGAAGGAGCTTGGCAACCTGACACCGGCAAATACTTATAAAGCAAATACTGTCTATCTTATGTGGAAAGAGTACGGAGAACCCATTTTCGTCAGGTTTCAATATTGAAAATATACACAAGTTTATCGAAGGCCTCATGAACGTGTGTCAAACTGGCTGTAAAAAACAGCTGATTTGCATTCATACAGATCCCTCATAGATTGAGTCTATTTAGGGATCAGTGAAAACAGGCAAAAATAGGACTTGTCCTATTTTTCACAGACCATTCACATGTGTAAATAGCCCCATAAGAATACGTAGACTTTTATGTAGCCGTGTGACTGCCATTAAAAAACGTCCATCACGGGGCTGTTTTGACCATTCGTGCAAATATTGCCATAGACGACCTGTTTATTTGTCGACAATCTCATTCAGTCCGGTTTTCAGTTACGGAGTTTTTGGATCATGTGCAGTGATTACTATGTACAATGTTCCTTCACTATATGATATTTTGAGGCGGTCATTGGGTACCGTATATTAGAATCCACATTTATATCGGCATGTGAAATGTAACCTCCTGCTCGGCGGCAGTCTTTCCCGGAGAGAGCTAGTCTTTGTGTTCTTCAGTCCCAGCTGGTTACTAAATTCGCTCTTTAAATCTGGAAGGTTGAGGAGTCTGAACATAATCAAATAAGAGCAGATTGCCTTGTTTTGGATCTCTAGTCACAAAAAGCACTGAGCTTGCTCTCTGCCTCGCAGAAATTACCTAGCGCAGTCATAATGCCCATCTCTTGTGCATAGTCAAAGTAGAAGACTTTCAGATGGGGGGCATAGTCTAAACATTTTGTTATTTTTTTCACTACATAACTGCACTATTAATGCAAGCCTTCAGATATCGTATGACCAGAATAAATCCCGTGGCGTGCTATGTTGCATATGGTTCTATGATTAATATATAATACTATAAGGGTATACTATTCTGTATGCACGATGGTAAATTATATGTAAAGTAGTAATTATACCAGCATGTATGCATTTAGGAAAATGGAAGTATTTAATTTTCGCCCTAGAACAAGTCATTAATATGTGCCAGGTATAAAGAAAAACCTCTGCCTGCATCGCTATTAATCATGACAATGGTGGTAGTGATCATCAGAATAGCCAACAGTGTAGGTAAGGTCCACAGCTCTCACATCTAGGTACACTGTAATGAAAGGTGGGAATTGGAGAGAACTATCCAAAAGGTTAGTAGTTATTTCCTATAGGTTTTAAGAGTTTTATTTTTTATGGCTTGATCCACAAATACTGAAGGTATTTGGGTTTGATCCGAACAAAAACATTCAATTTCATTAACAGGAATTTAACGCACAGATCTATTAAATGTAGCTTCACTTATGTTTGTGTCCTGCCAGTTGTAGAAATGACGAACAGGTCATATATGTTCCACAGTACCAGCCGGAAAGTACACCTGACGTTTCTTCTTTATTGTCCTTTTGGCACAATTCGCAGAAGGTTTTCTTTTAGAGAGTGGAGGATATTTTATAAAAGTCCTGATTGTATCTTATACCTTAACAGGTAATACCCAGTCCCATCTGGAGCCATTGAACAGCTCTTCAGAGTGGGGTAGGTGAGACACTATTAAAGGCTCCACTGACGCATAGCTTACATCTAGACTATAAGATATTTGTATGTTTTGCTTTAACAGATGTAAGTAGGTCCCACCTGAACAGTTCATTGGAATTGGGTATGTTTGAGACGACCTTAATACTTTTTGGTTTTTTTCCTGATTGCACCGGGTGAAATGTTGTAGCTGCTTTTCTGCACATGGTGTTTTGGTTGTTGGTGACATTCTTTAATTTGTTCTGGTGATCTAGAGTAGTCTGAGCAGAACAGGAATGTGTAACATAGGATCAGTCATTTCAAATAGTCACTTTGCACTCTAGAACATGTAAAAGGTCGAGAGTCCAAAAACATCTGATTGCAAAAATGTCATATGTATCTTGGTAATTGTTATGAGTTGTCAGAATTTAATGAAACCTTTGGATGTTATGTCGACCGTTTCCTTATGTCTGGATCTCCCAATTGTTCCTAATGTTTTAACAGCTGCTAATAGGTCACAGCTGGAACCATTGAACAGCAGTTCTTCAGAGTTGGGTAGGTGAGGTTTAGAGAACATTTTCATTGCACCGTATTGTAGTTGCTTTTTAGAGATTCTCCAAGGTCCGCTTTTGCAGTGATGCTTGGTAGATTTTTGGCCTCTCTGTGCTGAATTTTTAGCATAGCTTTCACCTGTTTGTTTTACAGCCGCAACAACTGGACCTCCAGCAGTTCAGCTGAACCAAGGTTAGGTCACTATGGGACTCTGTTGAACCACAGGAGTGTTGCAACGTTAATACGGGTACTAAAATGTTCCCATATTACGACCATGCGAAAGGGGCCAAACTTGATTTCAGAATCAATATGGTAATGTTTTCTTATCTTGAAGTAAATATATTTTATTATGCAATCCACTCATATATTATGAACGTTTTCGGCCACATTAGGCCTTCATCAGATAATTCTATATAAAACAGAACAGAAAGAAATAATCGTATAGAACAACACTTTTATGTCACATAATCATATATACAGAAATATACACCAAAAATCAGCGTTATCAAAAGATCATATAGATATGAGATTGGTGAATACAAATCGAACGTTACCATTGATAATATCCAAGATATATTGTTCTTTCTTATACCTAAGTTTTTTATACAGATCAGAACGTGTAGACGAATCTGCTTCAATTTATGGTAGAACTAAGAATATCTTGTGTATTTCTCCGGCCATTCGATTGGAAATAGTAGAGATGTATGTCACAATTAATATACATTGAATGTGATTTATAACATTATCTTTGGTGATAGATTTGTATTCACTTATCGCTTATATCTATATGATCTTTTGATAACGCTGATTTTTGGTGTATATTTCTGTATATATGAGTATGTGACATAAAAGTGTTGTTCTATACGATTATTTCTTTCTGTTCTGTTTTATATAGAATTATCTGGTGAAGGCCTAATGTGGCCGAAAAAGTTCATAATATATGAGTGGATTGCATAATAAAATATATTTACTTCACCGTAAACCTGAGTGCCAAGTTCTAGCATTATATTACTAAGGAGTGGAACCCTACTTAAGCACCACCTTTCATCGGAGTGCCGTACATTTCCTAAATACGAATGTTTTCTTATCTGCCATTATAATCACGTCCAAAGTTTGTTATATCCACAAGGCAGCCTAGGAAGCATTCCAGCCTTTTGTAGCCTATGAGCGTGGAGACCGGTTTTTGCAATAATCTTCAAGACCATATCGAAATTACCTGAACTTTTTCTTGTATTAAAATAAAATCATACATTTGACAGGCACTAATTGCATCCAACTAATACTTTATCAGGTACCAGTAAGTCCCAGCTCGAATTATTGAACGGCTCTACAGATTGGGGTAGGTTTTTTTGGATTCCGAGGACCACACTACTAGTACTTTGTACTAAATATTATTGCTCATGTGTGTTCTGTATGTTATTACAGAATCATGCAGAGAATGTCTAACTACATCTACTACTTTGCCAGGTGCTAATAAAACACTAATGGAGCAAAAGAACAGTTCAGCCGAGTGGGGTAGGTGGAACCATTGAGCATGAGAGCACTTCGAGCAAACACGTCTACTAAAGGTTGTTTGGTTTATGTCACTTGACGTAGTCTACGTTGTAACCAGCACAGTCCAGGGATCCAGACATTTGGTGCTAGACCTTTACACTCATGACTGGGTAATGTGGTAACTTTTTTTTTTTATTCCTTTCTAGTGGAAGAGGACACAGAAGAGAGTTCCAGATCAGGACGGGAGTCTGTGTCTACTGCCAGTGACCAGCCTTCTCATTCTCTCGAAAGGCAAATCAATGGTTCAGACAAGGCTGATCGTAAAAAGGACAAGAGTGGAAAGGAAAAGAAAAAAGACAGAGATAAGGATAAAGGCAAAACGAAGAAAGGCGGCATGCTGAAGGGTCTGGGAGACATGTTCAGGTAGGTTATTTCCATAAGATGACACGAACTGTGCAGCTCTTCCCTTAGATAAAATCCATGTGGTTCTGTTCACACACTCTGTTTCCATCAGGGGTTCCAGTCTTGATTGATATTCTTGCTGTCAAAAATGCCAGAACCCCAATGGAAACCTGCCGGTCACCTTTGTAAGTCAATAGTGGCCATCAGGATCCGTTTGAAAACAGATCCAGCATACAGTAGCTGACATGGCTTTATGAATGGAAGCCATGATTGTAATGTGAATGGGGTCATGTCCAAAATGTTTAGGTTGCTTAAAATTTCTATCCTGGTTGGTCTTCAGTTGAATACATTGGAATTGTTATAGATCTCGCAAATAATTCAAGCGATGAAAACAATGTTTTGCAAACTTTTTGAATGTTTTTCGAACTGTCCAAGTTAACTTCTTATCTCTAAATCATGATCCACCTCTTCAAATGAGATCTATACCTCTGATTCATTGAGTTAGCTGTTGTATAGAAATAGATTAAATTCTGCTTTGACTTTGCTTCTCCAATACCAACACAACTACTAATCTACATCAAGGCCTGTCATTCCAGGTCTTCTAATAGCAAGCATTTATTGTGGTGTTCATTAAACATTGATTTCTGCTCTCCTCCTTATTTCACTAAGGCCTTTGTAATTCACAGAATGTGCTGGTTAATTGACTGGCTATTCTCGCTATGTGTTACATCTAAGTGTTCACTATGCTGTTCCAGGCTGAGTACTTCAGTTTGTCATTGAAAAGTATAAAAGTGAAGCCGTGGGTCTATTCCTTTAACTTCTGTATTGTAGCCAGGGTTTGGGTGATGTAAGTGGTTCTTTGTGAATTTATAAGCTGTGTTCTTAGGATGATTGCTTCAGGGCCAAAAAAATGGAAGGCTCTGCAGCGTTTAGATGACAGGTATACTGGAGAGTTGTCTGCTTTTTCCAAACTTTTATCCAGACTCTGCAGACATTTAATGATTTTACCCACAGAGAAATATTTTTTTTTGCTGCCAAGATAGCCTTAAAGAGACTCTGTCACCACATTATAAGTGCCCTATCTCCTACATAAGGAGATGGGCGCTATAATGTAGGTGACAGTAATGCTTTTTATTTAAAAAAAACGATCTTTTTTCACAAAGTTAGGAGCGATTTAAGTTTATGCTAATGAGCTTTCTTAATGCCCAAGTGGGCGTACTTTTACTTTCGACCAAGTGGGCGTTGTACAGAGGAGTGCATGACGCTGACCAATCGGCATCATGCACTCCTCTCCATTCATTTACACTGCACTAGCGATATAGATATATCACTATGTGCAGCTACATACACAAGCCCTGACATTACTACAGTGTCCTGATAATGAATACACATGACCATCCAACCTGGACGTCATGTGTACTCAGAATCCTGACACTTCTGACTCTTTTTTGTGAGATTCCAGCAACGGATACGAAATCTCGCGAGATCTCGGAGCTAAACGAGATTTGGTTTCTTTTGCCGGAATCTCACAAAAAGAGTCAGAAGTGTCAGGATTCTGAGTACACATGACGTCCAGGCTGGATGGTCATGTGTATTCATTATCCGGACACTGTAGTAATGTTAGGGCTTGTGTATGAGGCTGCACATAGCGATATATCTATATCGCTAGTGCAGTGTAAATGAATGGAGAGGAGTGCATGATGCCGATTGGTCAGCGTCATGCACTCCTCTGTACAACGCCCACTTGGTCGAAAGTAAAAGTACGCCCACTTGGGCATTAAGAAAGCTCATTAGCATAAACTTAAATCGCTCCTAACTTTGTGAAAAAAGATCGTTTTTTTTAAATAAAAAGCATTACTGTCACCTACATTACAGCGCCCATCTCCTTATGTAGGACATAGGGCACTTATAATGTGGTGACAGAGTCTCTTTAAGGTGCCGTGCTTTGATAATGCTTACGATTGGACTAATTTTACTCGTCCCTTATGATCGTCTCAACATGTAAATACTCATGGCGGCCACTAGTCTAAACGGCGATACCAAATCTTCAGGTATGCAAAAAGTTTTGATCATAAGATCTGAAGATCGCTGTGTGTAAATGCAATCGCTTAATGGCCTGACAATGAAACCGCCCAACTAGACTTTGGTGCCCGCCTCCGTATTATCTGACCAAGATTAAAATTTCAGCTTAATATAGAAGAATCGACACATGTAAACACACGACATTCGAATCTCTTAAAGGGGCTGTACGTTTTCAGCAAATTAATGTTATTTTCTTGTATAAGTTATACAGTTTTCCAATATACTTTCTGTACTGGGATCGTTAGAAGACACCGCTCTGATACACATACTGTAACTGTAGCGAGCCGTGCACCTGTGTGTCCATCACATGACCATGTAACGAGCCGTGCCCATGTGTGTCCATCACATGACCCTGGACTGAATTTTATCTACTGGATAACAACAATGAATGTTCCTAGCGAATAACAACAAGCAGAGATCTTGAAAACATTGAGGAATTAATAGAGATAATATTGTATAACTTTTAATTTTACAATAACATTCATTTTCTGAAACCGGACAATCCCTTTAAATATCAGTTGTGAATAGTGGCACTAGCCAGAAATAATCAAATTATATGCATTGTTGATACATGTAAAGACACAATTACGCTTTTTTCTTCATTTAACTGTGTGTGTGTGAAGGGAGGTGAGAATACAGACAACTTGCAGATACAGAAGTGATTTTCTGCTTTTAATTTACTTGGTGGTATTGGTAAGGACCAAGAGGATTTAGGAAAATAAATTGCTAGAGTCTGAAGATGCTATACATTTATCTATAGAGAGCCTGAGAATGTCCTTGTATCTATCCCTTCCCCCATTGGGACTCACAATGTAATATAAAGTTAGAGGACTTTGGTGTGATACGTACTTTTATCAGTGTAAAGTAACAGTTCTGTTGTGTGTAATCCAGATCTTAAAGGGTAACTAAACACTCAAACTTCTGACGTCACAGTGACAAGTCAGAAGTTTTGATCGGTGGGGTCCAAGCACTGAGACCCACATCGATGGCTAAAACCAAGCGGCAGAAGCGCTAGGGAGAGCGCTGTGCCTCTTCATTTCTGATCGGCTTTTCTCGGGCTCATAGACTTTCTATGGAGTCCGTACACCAACTGCTCAGCTTTCTGTGAAAAGCCAAACAGGAACCAAGCGGCTCAGTGCTCACCCGAGTGCTTCTGACACTGTTTCAGCGATCGGTGGGGGTCACAGTGCTCAGACCCCTACCGATCAAAACTTGTGACTATTCACTATGACATGTCAGAAGTTTTTAGAAAGTTTAGTTACCCTTTAAAGGGGTTGTCTGGGATTGAAAGGTTTCCTTTTTTCTTTCTAGATACAGCACCGCTCTTGTCCATAGGCTGTTTCTGGTATTGCAGCTCTTCCTCACTCACTTCATTAGAAATGGGGGAGTTCTGTGATGCAAAATAGCTCTTTTTTTTTTTTTTACTTCGGTGCAACCCCATTAAATGTTAATGCTTGTCTCGTGTGTTTGGAGTGAATACGCTTTATATTGTTGCCGAATTTGAGTAATATACCCTGATTCATTAGTCTGAATACTTGACAGTGCGACCAACAGTCCTCCTGACGATTAATTGTCATTGCTTGCTTTTGGCAAAGAACTGCGCATCATCCACCATCATAGATTAAAAAAAATACACGTACATCACAAGAAGTTTTCTAGATGAAAGCCTTGGTAATTTATCCCCTTCTGAATAACAATGCGTTATTTAAGTTTAACAAAGACACAAAGTACAATCTTAAAGAAAGCTTCATCTATGGATACAAATATAATAACTGCACAATAAAGGAAAGTGATTTGTACTGGAGAACAGCAGATTTTATACTAAGCACTCATGCACGTGGATCTCAAATGTGGCCTTGCATTTACATGGGGGCATGCAAACTTCATTTGGCGGTGAGTCAAAAAAAACCTCACAGAATGTGGATATTTTCTACTGTCTTCTCCCCTAGAGGCAATGATCTCTGTGCTTTTAGTAGGTTATACATTGCAATATATGGCATCCAGTATGGAAGAGTATTGCCTGCAATACGGGGCACATTATGGTTCCTTAGAGCTGCTTCTCTATTTATTAATATAAAGAAAATCAGGCATAATATAGTGCATGACAATCACTTTCTAACAAAGCTAGAACCAGCCCTGTATCTTACATGGATCCAGAGATCTTCCCATTTATTGCTTCAATTCCTCTCCTAGATCTTCTTCAGGCTGGCAGCTCAAGGGGCGTGTCCTTTCTGCTACAGAAAATAAATTTTCTATTGGCTGGTGTGAGTTGGAGAGTGGAACTGAGCATGTGCGTCCTCCATTAATCTGCTCAGTAGCAGGACCTGCACATTACTATACAGATTGAACACCTGGGGGTGCCATTATAACCTTGTAAATGGAATATCTCACAACAGGGGCATTTTTGTAACATAAGGTAAATTAAAAAAACTAATTTTTAATGCTGAATTATACTGCAATAGCATTTAATAGTGGGACAGCCCCTTTAATGTGTGATCAGTGGAGAACCCTTTAACGATCAGCAGATCAAATGTGCCATGTGGCTGCCAGACACTGCCACATGCTTATGGACATCGATGTGTTAAGTACTTCAATGGAGGGGCCACTGTGCTCCAGCGAGCGTCGTCTCCCCATTCATTCTGCTGATCGTGGTGAGATCCTCTCACATAGATGGTCTGTCCTCACCATTGTAAAATCCTGAGATATAAATGGCTTCGCCGACAGTGGAATGGCGTAGTTGATGGGTTTTATCAATAAGTAATTCTGTACACTTCAGGTATTTTCTTATTAGTCCCAACGGTTGATGGAATGGATGACTGATCAATAAATCTGTTATGCGGTTCTGTCCCTATGAAAGAGCATGCATTATTTTAATGATGCTAGAAAATAGACCATTTATGAATTAGTTGAAATGATGTTTAGGATTTTTTTCCGTTCCATTATTAAAAATAAAGAAATATGATCCTTAGAAATAACGCGGAGATACGGAATCATTTGAATTGCCAGAACAATTAGTCACTTCACTATAGTTATTTTACCATGTGATGTCTTAACAAATGTTGTTTTCCCTCATAGCCTTTAATTAGTGGCTGCAGATTAATATATTACCTGTTACATATTCCATTTCATGCAGAATATATTAGGCTGGAGTTGTTGCTGCTTTTCACATTTGTTTTGTACACTCAGAGTTCCGCTGAAGGGTTCGTTAGCATATCATCTCTTACCGATTGCAGCTGAACAATGCAAATTACATGCCAATCAGCCGCAGATTCCTCACTAATGTTCGCAAAGTCTAATTTATACTGTCCTGACATTCACATAGGAATCGCTTCAGCACAATACATTCATGGGAAGAAAAAGTTTTCGATTTACTTATATTTATTTAATTATTTATTAAAGATTTCATTTTATTTCTTACTCCATGACCTTGAATTCAAAGCTATAGATAACTAAATATTGAAATCGTATTCGATCATGTCATTTTTGGGAAACTTCTTGCTGTTACGTTGATGACGTATTGTAAGGGCTCATGCACACATCCGTGACATTTTACACGACTGCAAAACTCGGAACCGCAAAACACAGACCGTATTTTTAACGGACCAATGAATAAAATGGCCGAGGCTGATACGCAAAAACAGACAGGAATAGGACCTGTTCTGTAATTTGCGGAATGGACACACGAATCCTCAAAAAAAAAAAAAAAAAAAAAAAAGGATGTGTGCATGGCCCAATGGAAATGAATGGGTCAGTGTGCTATCCGTTAAAAAAAAATGGAGAGCACACTGAAGAATTTCACTGAAGTTTGAAGTCCTAAGGCCTCATGCACACGAACGTGTATTTGCGTCCGCAATTCATCTGTAAAAATGCGGATGAGTTGTGGTCCCATTCATTTCTATGGACCCATTCACACGACCGTGGTTTATACGGACAGTTTGTGGGCCGCAAAAACTCAGTACAAGTCATTTTACGGTCCGCTAATTGCAATCCGGCCCCATTGAAACAAATGCACACCTTCTGTGTGCACTGTCTGTGATTGCGGACGGCCCGCGGATGTCACTACGCGGCCATCCGTGCCGTAATCACGGACCATGCACACGGTCGTAGCATAAGGCCTGGTCTAACAAAAACAAAGGAATTTGCCAAGTAATGATATAATGGAAGTTAATGCGTCTGGTCAACATCCTCTCCATCCTTTGATAAGTGAATGTTTAGTCCCTGAAGGTTTACACACACAGATAATTGCCAATATTCAGTTTTATTTTTCCGTTTGGAATTTTGAGGCAGATTTTCCTCTGCCTGCACGCAGATTTTCACGGCCATTGAGCGCCGCAGGCATAAAACGCTGCGAAATACGTTTCTGCCTCCCATCGATGTGAACGGGAGGTCAGAAGCGTAAACGGCCAAAGATAGGGCATGTCCCTTCTTTTTCCCGCTAGCTGGTTTTTCCGCTTCGCGGGACAAAACTGCCTCCACCTGCCATTGAAATCACTGGGAGTCATGTTCAACCATTTTTTGGCGCATTATCCGACGCAGTTTCCGCGTCAAAAAACGTGTAAAAAAACTCTGTGTGAACTGGCTCTTATAGGCAACATATTTTTATACTACTGAATTGTTTGAGTCTGTACAACAAACGGATGTTTTTATTCTTTGTGAACCAAAGTCTATGACTAGGCTCAAGTAATCAAACACGGATAGTTCAGGTAGCAATGATTGACGGGACATTGGAGGAGATGAATACAGATCGATCTCGTTCATGTGGTGCCGGCTCCAGTAACTTGGGAATAACCTCCGGAATTGGCACATGGCAGTAGCGTTTGGCTGTACTTGCTTGGTCTTCGCAGGTCATAACCACGTGGATAGGTTGCCTAGTGGCTGATCAGGCTTTCTGCTAGAGATGCGTTCTGACAGTGATGTAAGGCATGGGAATTTGTTAACAAACTTATAAGCTAACGCCACTGCTTTTAATGTCATAAGTGCTGGTTTTATGTGGAGTCTGGTTGAGGTCTGGCAGATGAGCGTATTTGTGAGAGTTTACGATCGTCTTCCATCGCAGCTGTCTCCGGCAGAAGCGAGCTCCATGGCCTGCTGGAACGCACCTGGGGAGTATGTGTTTACTGAAATTGCATGAATAAAAGTCTGAGTGAACATGTATTCATTTTATAAATGGCGCCATTGATAAACTGAGCAGAATTGTAATAGACATTTTAATATTCGCAGCCTTCTTATTAAGGACATTAAAGTGACTTTCACTTGAAAGCCTATTCATTTGATTTGCGCATTTGAATATTGCTACGAGAACAGGAGGAGAGCGCTTTGTAATAAACAACTTGCTGTAGGATCTGTTGTGAGAGTCTTTATCCAATTGTGTTTTATGATTATTTAACTGCACCGTCCTGATAGACTTTGGAAATTAAATTTGTTTCCTGTTCACGTTGTGCGAGACGTGTCCTCGGCTTGTTGGAAGCTCCTCGCTCTCACGTAGTCCTTTTAGTCTCTTATTCTTGTGGTGACAGGTGAAAACATATTGGATTTATTTTTATAATAATAACAAATACTGTTGTGGCAGTACAGATTCCCCACTCAATTAGGTTACAGCTACATGCAGGAAGGTTTCTCCGCACCTGCGAGTGTCTAGAGATGGGTCACTTACTCATCCATCAAGCCGAAACTGCTCTGCAGTGAAGGGTGCATTCAAAGTTCTCTTAAGTACAGGGGTCCCTCAAGTTACAATGGCCTAAGGTTACAATATTTTCAATATACAATGAATGGTCTTTCCTGGGCCATTGTAACTTAAAACCACATTCAGCGCACAATGCCGCAAAACGTCTGGATCTCGGTGTGTGATTGGCTGGGAGACCCAGCCAAACAGCATGGGCATTTTACTGCTAAGACACCTGTTGTAATACAGTGCCTGCCCTGAATGGATGTCTAGTAGCGCCTCTCTTCAGTATAATACGGTACTACATGTCCTGTACTGCGCTTTACCTGCGTCCGGATGAGTTGCTCCTTTGGACACCAGGTGAGGACATCTCTGTTTTATTTCTGGTAGACTGTGCACTGTACAGTCTCCTGAAGAAGCTCCTGTCCTCATTGTAGGAAGTGATTTACAGCCTCCAGCGGCCGCAGTATTTCTGACTTTTATATGTGAGAACTTGTTTTATCCGAATGAGTTATCTGCTAAATCATCTTTTTTTCTTATCTGTGGTTGACATTTGGGCCCCTTTGAAACCAATTCCTAGTTTTTCATAGAGTTATGGCCTCAAGTTACAATATTTTCAACTTACAATAGTCACCCCTCGACCAATTAATTAATTGTAACTTGAGGGACCACTGTATTTTAATCTGGCTAGGTGATAAACAAATTAGCAAATGTTCAAGACTCCTGGTGGGTTTACATGGGTATATTGCTGCCCATAACGAGCGTCGATTCACAACTCGATCTGCGCTCGTTAGCAGGCCCTTTTATACGAGCCTATGCTATACTGCATGAGAATCGTTTGGTCCCCTTGAGTTTGAATCATTGCAACAATTTCGCCAGGACATCCCTTGTTTACATGGGGACATGCGCTGCCAAAAACAATGATTTTATAGCCTGCATCAACAATGTAATCTGCCGACAAACAAGCATTTGCTCGTTTGTCGGCTGATCGCTGCTCTTTTTACACAGACCAATGATCGACCGGTTATTGGTCCATGTAAGTTTTGTCATGTCACATTGTTTATATAGAGATTGCATCTGATTTATTGAGTTTAGAATATATTTCAGGTTCTTGCCTGATATTATTAAATACAATGTGTCATACATTTAATTTTAGCTTCTTTTATTAGATTTAGGGCTTATTCAGACGAACGTATAATACGTCCGTGCTACGCTCGTGATTTTCATGCGCGTCGCATGGACCTATGTTAACTAATGGGGCCGTTCAGACAGTCCGTGATTTTCAAGCAGCGTGTGTCCGCTGCGTAAAACTCACGACATGTCCTATATTTGCCCGTTTTTCGCGCATCACGCACCCATTGAAGTCAATGGGTGCGTGAGTACCGCGCACGGCACATGGAAGCACTTCCAGGTGCCGCGCGTGATGCCCGCTACAGTAGTCAAAACTATGAATGAAAACAGAAAAGTACCACGTTCTTTTCTGCTTGTAAACCGCTTGTCATCATGATGCCGGCTGCGCGAATATCACGCAGCCGCGCACCATATGCTGCTGACACACGGACCTTATACTCGCGTAAAACACACACGCTCGTGTGAATCCGGCCTTAGGTTGTGTTCACACATTGTGGTTAATTAGCTTTTTTGCCTTTATTTAAAGGGAACCTGTCACTAGGTTTGGAACCACTAGGATGTCGTTATACAGCTGGGGTTCAGTGTTCCTAACCTGCCCATGTCAAAAACTGATATTTCAGAGATAGTTACAACCTTAGGCCCCATGCACACGACCGTGCCCGCCATCACGAACAGCGATTGCGGGCACGGCCGACCACCGACTGACAGCCGCATTTTCGGGCCGTGCTCCCATACAAAGTACGGCCCGCAAAATGCAAAAGAAAAGACATGTTCCATAATTCCCGGAACATTTCCACGGCACGGACACCCTTCCGTAGTGCTACGGAAAGGTGTCCGCGTTCAATGAAAGTGAATGGGTCCGTTTTTGCGGACCGCAATTGCGGTCCGCAAAAACGGAGGTTTTTTACGGTCGTGTGCATGGGGCCTAACAAGATGAGTCCAGCTCAAGAGTCTGGCGGCATTGTGCACATGAAGCCCAGGACAGTACAACCTACTGCATTGTGCTTGCGCAATGTACTGTCCCCTGCAATGTGTACAACGTGCGTGCACCCAGTGCCTCTCCTGCTCTCAACTCGGTAAATTGTGAGTTACTTTACTAGTTGACTATTCCCGAAATGTCCATTTTTCAGGTTTGGAACATTAAACTGCCTATGTCATAGCTATTTTTGTTTTTATTCATAACAATTTCCCTGGGGGTGGCTATATTGGAGGCACAACCTTCCGGTATAGTCTGTACAGCAGCGTGTGTGCGCTTTATGGCAGCTGAAATGTATGGGAGTTATTTGAGGGAGAAATTTCATCGATTTTTACAGTCTCCAGGAGGTGATGGAGTACAGCCCCTCCCGCAGAGAACGGGGAGCTGAATACCGAGCTTTATCTGTGTATATAGTGTTCCTCTCCTGTCTATAGGTCCTTTTACACTGGCAAATTATCGGGCAAACGAGCATTCAAAGAATGCTCGTTCCCGATACTTGCCCTGTGTAAACAGGGCAGCGATCAGCCCATGAACGCTCCTTCATCGGTTGACTGTATAGTTTTAAATGTGTCAAATATAGTGGTCGGCAGCACATCTCCCTGTGTAAACAGGGAGAAGTGCTGCTTACAGGATAAAAATGTAGATCATCTCCATGCTAGCTCCTTGTGAAAGGAGCGCCGATCAACGAGCTGTCTTGTAGATCGGCGCTTGTTTAACCGGCCAAACTTGGCTGCTGTAAAAGTACCTTTTGTTTAGTCTGAGAATGGCATGTGCTGGGCCATTGATCCTTGTTAGTGATGATGGGCCTTTGTGCTTGTGTGTAAAACTGCAAGTAAAAATCGCACTAGTGCTACTGTGTTGCATGCCTCTTAAGACAATTGTTGCGTCTTCTGCTGTCCGTTCGCCAGAAATCGGCGCCAGCTTCTGGCGTAAATTTAAATTAAGCCCCGCCCCTAATCTAAAAGTACCGTGCGCGGCATAAAACCACAATAAAATGTGCAAGGATTTCCAGTATGTTTCTAATCTGTTTTTATATTTTTGTAGTAATGATACTCAAAAACCCCCAAAAAAACTAGCTACTATTTATATACAATTCTCAGTTTGTAGATCATCCCAGTCCTCACTCTCAATCGTTGTCTGTTTGCGCCTGTTCTGCTGGCACCTGTCACTCTTAGTGACACTGAATGCAAACAACCAACACTATGCTGCTGTTTTTCATACCTGCTGTTATTTCTTGTCTTGTCATTTCTGGATGTATTATATAACACGCTGTGAGATGAGCGAATATCCTGTGACGTGACCGAACGGCTGTCAGAAAAGCAGATAACGACGGCCATGATGATCTCGCTGTATAATATTGTAGATGGTAATAATTAGAACTAGAACCCACCAGCCATGTAGCAATCAGGGGTACAGAAGTTCACTTGGGGAGAATGGCCGAGCAATAAGAACAGTAATTGGTGAGGTCTTGTTTATGCAGATCCAGTACAGGGTGATATGTGGCGGCAGGTGACGACATTAGTATTTACGTAGCATTGCTTTTTAACACGTCTATAGCTCTTAATGAGCAGTATACAATTCAGTCTTGTCTTTTTTTATTTTTTTTTATTATTATTTACCCAGTCTGTGCCAGGACTTGATGGTAAGCCCAACAAAAAGTTTTACGGAAATATAACTCAGCTATAATATAATGAGAAGACCACAATATATCTTGTGTTTCAAGATTGTGAGGCCCACTGAGGACTGTGAGTGATGACGACTTCTGTACAGCGCTGCAGAATATGTTGGCTCTATATAAACAACAGATATAAATAAATTTCCCAGTTTTTTTACATCTTTTCTTGCTGTCCGTTAATGAAAACATTCATATTTACATCCAGAGGCTGAAAACCCCATACAACCCTAATCTACTCTCATTTAAAAGTGGGATACATCAATCTTCTGTGGGCTAAGCAGCCTCAACTCCACTTCACTGACACATTGTAGGAAGCGATCAGTACAGGAGAGTGCGCTCCTGAAGATTGCCTAAGACAGGATACAATTGTATGCAACGATTTGTTGAGAGCAGCACTAGGTCTATACCAGCTTCCAGCTTCTGGATGTAAATAAGAATGTTCCCTTTATTGACTGCAAACAGATCTTGAAAATTACAAAGTAGATTAGAAAGTTGCTTAACTTTTCACTACAGAATGATTAAAGGGACTTTCCAGCCGTTAACCTATATATCACCGAGAAGAAGAGTGCCACTGACAAATTCTGGAAAAATTTGACAAAATTTAAACTGCATGCAGCATGGTTCTTCCAGCCAAGACAATGGACACCTCGGCAGATTCCAATAAACCCCATTTTAAGATAATGGAGACCTTCGGGTGCTGCTGGTATCCATCGTGCGACGGATCCGGCACTGCATCGTGGCTTCTGTTATAGACGAAAAACCACAACGCAGCTTTATCTGGAGCAGCAGCATGCTTTCCAACCGCTTCAAACAACTTCTCACATCAGACATGCTAGTCTAGAGGTATGGGGGACTGGAAGTCCTCGTTTTAGCCATTGGTGTTAGTCCATGTGTTCGCACCCCCCACAGATCTAGTGCATATCGCCTATCCCATGAATAGGTGATGGATGTGAACGGCTGGAATATCCCTGAACTCTTTCAGCTTAAATGGACATTTCCATTTGTATATTCCATAAATAAAAAAAATTATCGCTAAAGCAAATAAGATAAGTGCAACTTGTAGAGAACCAATACACAGGCACATGGAATGTCAATGAGAAACTATCAGAAAATAGTTTTTAAAGTTGTCAGCTTGATGGAAAACCCTGCCATTATATGCGTCCCGGGAATCCAAATTATTGAGATTGTAGCCACGCTAGCGAATGGGAAGGCTAAGTGCCGTGCCCTCTCTTGTGGTTTTTATTTAGGCAGCGAATTTAAGTGTTTTTGTTTTTATTTTTTTATTTTCGATTCCCTACACATAAATTAAGTGTCAGGCTGACCTGTTACCAAAGACAAGTTCATAGTTGCTAATAACATATTCTCCTAGTATTCTTCTCTTTCTTGTCAGGGAGTTTAAATAGAGAACCTTTGACATTCACCGCACAGCATCTGACTGCCAAGCGAGGAGAAGGAGGCACATAGCATGACAGCTGAGCCTTCTAAGACCCTTTCTGACGTCCCTTAATATTCCCTTCCACAGCGCTCGGATTCGGTGGCAGAATGCAAGTGTCAAAGATGACACCTATTTTATAATCACTGCAAAGCTAATCTTTTCTCAAAAGATGTTGCTGACAGTTCTGAGGTTTTTAGTCAATTTCCATTTCAGCTTATGTAGAAAATGTGAAATCATCTTTTTTTTTTCTGTAATTGAGTGAAAATTAAAGGGTAGAGTCTATTCAGCTTCAAACAATGCTTGGCTAAAAAAAAAAACATGAAAGGCTGGGGAACCATTCATGGCTATAAATTCTGGGAACCTAAGCATGTCAGAAAAGGGCTGATAAGAATTCAGTTGAATATACTGTTCACGGAAGATATAGCAATTACACTGACTCTGTTCCTGGATTATAATACACTTTTCTGAGCGTATATAGATATTCACGCACATTTATTTACACACTTATGGGCACACACATTTGCATCCTGCCATGTTTGCTAACCGGTTGAGATTTGAGAGTCTATATTACTTTTTAATGTCAGTAGGCTGCACATAAGTTTATCTTTTTATGGTGATTAGAATGGGAAATTGGACTTTCCCTCTACTGGTGGATTCCCTGAGGCTTGAAGCACTACATTATACAAGCATATTAGAGATAAAGTACATTGGGAGGGATTGAATTTGCGTTCCAAAATAAAGGCATATTGTGAGTCGGGGATCGTTTGTCGGTGAAAACTATTACGTGTAATTGCAGCGTAAGACCCGGTGAGATAATTGTGATTTTATCTCACGGTGTAAAGCAATACTACAGATTACAATCTGATTAAATCCCTGTGCTAATTACTCATATAAGTGACATCTAATGGTTAAAAAATTGGGCGCATATACCACAGCGACACAGATTGTTAATGCAACTTATTCCCTGTGGCCAGACGCGCACACCAGCACACTGCGGCCAGTTAACCTTTTAAACAAAAGCGCACCCACCTCAACTACAGCGATCTTCGTTGGTCCGGGTGCTGTTACTATTATACGGGTGCTGAAATTTTACAAGCTGTGGAAAGTCCAACCTACTTCAGGGTTGGGTAGATGATGATTGGTTGACAATTGCCTTACATCATCTACACAGGAAACAGGAAGCAGCCAACAGGAGATTCAGTGACCACAGCAGAATACACAGGGCTAAGTAGGCTTGTGGTGGTCACCCAGTGGATTCTTGAATTGTTTCTATTCACTCCCCAGGCACATTCTACCCGATATTTTATTATTCAGAAACATAGAAGCGATCTCAGACATCGCAATTACAGGTAATTCTTCACCCATGTTGCTCTCTAAGCGTGGATTACATCCTTCGTCTACAAGTTTTTGCTTTGTTGTAATGTACTAGATATGTACTTCCAGATTGCCTCCTATTCCTATATTAATGCTTTTTTTGTTGTTGTTGTTGTTGTAATACCATTGTTGTTATGGAAGTGCTCAAGGGAAAGCAGGCGCCATTTGGAGAGCCATCTGTAGACGTTCGTACTGTGTAATACAAGCCTGATAAATTAGCAAACCTCTTAAGATTGCGTTGGCAGTGTAAAAATTGTATAGCAGTTTAATCAATTGTTTTCTCGCTTGAATATGTAATTGCTATTCTGTACATTTCCTTTGATCTTAAAGAGCATATACGCTAAAAAAAATGTTTAAAAAAATCTCAAGTTGTGCTATTTTCTTGTTAGACGTTCCAATCAGCTCCTTCTTAGTTAATTCTGTGTCACTAGAGTAAAGGGCCCCAAACTGTTATATATTGTGAGTCACATTTAATTTTCAGTGATGACCGGGAGCCACAAAATGTAACATCTTAAACGTGGAGAAACACAAAATCATGAAATTTCAATTTGCAAGTAAATATTTCAGTTTTAAATTTAACACACCAGTATTCCATCACTCAAATTGGCACTTTTCTGGGCTTAGGCTTTGTCTGTATAATTGTTAATGTGTATGTCATATTGTAGCAATATATGGCTATAACTCGGGGTTCCTATGGGCGAGCCAAACAGGGGGTTTGCAAGCCACATATGGCTCCCGAGCCACTGGTTGGGGTCCCCTGCACTAGAGACTCTGGGTGACAACCGATGTGGCCACCCTGTGCCACGTGCCATTTTAAATATTGGTGACTACTTATGTGGCAGAGAGCCCTATGGGTCCCCTGTCATACAGCAGGGCATTGATGTGACTGCTATGCCTTTGCAGTTCCAGTATCCCTATATAACTAGATGTATATACTGGTCAAGAACCTGGAAAGTCGGTGAAATAATCGAGCAAACTGGTTTTATGGCCATATTAGTTGTCCCCCTGCTTTTTCTGAAACTGATATAGTTAAGAGTAAATATATTTTTCATTTATTCCCCTTAATTATCATATTGTCAATGATACCTAAAATGACAAGAGATTTTGAGATTACAAAAACGTTGCTGCCTTCTTCTAGAAACAGTGCCACTCTAGTCCATGGGCTGTGTCTGGTATTGCACCTCTGCTCCTTTGGGAGCTTAATTGCAATACCATATATTGCCCATGGACTAAAATTGCGCTGCTTCTGCAAGAGAGCAACCGGGTTTGAACCCCCTTATAGACCCCAAACCTCATAATCTGCTTCACTTCTGTCCCCGTGCTGCCCGGCTGATTTCCACGAGCGCAAGTCTTTCTCTCTGCAGAAGTATTCTCATTGATCCCAGTGGGTGCTGAGGGCGTACATGATTTTCCTGTACTGTGCATAGTATATATTAGTGATGGCGTGTTACGTACAATTGGCCGTTTCATTGCCGATTTGTACAGTTTCTGTCCAGAGGTTATAACTGTATAATGTTCTGACCTGAGATTAACCGTGGACAAGGCTGACAAAATCTGAACGCACCCTAAACAATAGTTCAACTCATGCAAAATATTTACATCAGCGTTTGACAAATGGATGAGATGTAATACGACGGTGGGTAAATGGCATAAAGGATACAGGGATTTTTTTTTTCCTGCTATTTTCTGTGTTCTGACATCTAAACGAGGGGGATGTTTTGTTATGTTGGGTCCTATAAGTGCTGACTTGTTTCTGTGCTCTGATAATGAGATCTACTGGGAACGCACAGGGGTCTTTCGACAGGAATATTAACATTGTAAATGCTTTGGTGTGTGTATCCGCAGGCCCACCTTGACTAACTGTATTAGAGCTTTTATTAGTTATGTCATGCTTTTCATAAAACATGCATTCCCTGTAAGCATTTTATTTTCTTTGTGTCAGCTCAGCTTATGCAGGATGTTGAGAAAAAGCTGCACCAGGCGAGTTTAGCTCTGTATTATATGAATCTTCATTGCACTATTCACTTAGGGATTTTATAGCGGATGTCTCATTAAAGGGGCTGTTCAGGATCAGAAAAACATGGCTGCTTTCTTCCAAAAACGGTGCCACACCTGTCTATGGGTTGTCTGGTTTTGCAGCTCTGCTTCATTTAAGGGTGAATTCACACGGAGTATTTTGAACAGTTCTTTGGCGCGGAAACCGCGCCGCCAAACTCGCCAAAAAACGGCTGAAAATGCCTCCCATTGATTTCAGGAGGCAGAGGTGTTTTTTTCCCGCGAGCGGTAAAACAGGCTCGCGGGGAGAAAGAAGGGACATGCCCTAACTATGGGGGTTTACGCCTCTGACCTCCCATTGACATCAATAGGAGGCAGAGAATTCCAAACAGAATTTTGAGGCAGAATTTCCTCCTGCAAAAAACTCAGTGTGAACAGGAGTTTTCAAGCCACTAAAAAGTGATGGCCTATCCTCAGGATAGGCCATCAATAGCTGATGGGACAGGGTCTGACTTTCGGGACCCCCGCCGATCAGCTGCTTCCACTTAATTATTTCTTGCTCACTGTGAGTCATTCTCACGCATTTACCGGCGCTTCACAGGTATTGCAGCCTTTTCTCTAATTGAAGTGAATGGCAGAAAAGGCTGCAATACCTGTGTATCGCCGCTAAATGTGTGTCAACGACTTACAGTAAGCAAGAAGAATTGAAGTGGAAGCAGCGCTCGTATGAGCACTGCGGCCCCTTCAAAACAACTGATCGGCGGGGGTCCCCAACCCTGACCCATCAGCTAATGATGGTCTATCCTGAGGATAGACCATTGATTTTTAGTGGCTGGAAAACCCCTTTACGGGATTGAGTTGCAATAACACACACACACACACACACACACACACACACACACACACACACACACACACACACACACATGGCGCTGTTTTTGGAAGAAAGCAACCATGCTATTCTAAACCTCCGCGACCGCTGTCTATATATCCTATTGGGAAATATGGACATCATAGAGGATGGTCCCCTTATTCAGAGCCCGCTACCCTTTAGCCAGAATAGAGTGCCACTCACACTCCGGAAGACACACTGCCTGTCCATGTATTACGTGGTCGGTAAGGCATTTTAATGGCCGCAATGTAATAATACAGTTCTTCTGCATTGGGCATTGTTTTTTCCACGTCCTCCAGTTTCCTCCCACATTCAAGGTGTGTATCTGAGATAGGGATATTTAGATTGTGAGCCCCATTGGCGACAGGGACTGATGCGATTGGTGACTATCTCTGTACAGCACTGCAGAATATGTTGGCTCTATGCTACATATACAACAGGGAATAAATAAATGAACAGAAAGCAAATTTGCAGGCATCGAGAAACATCCGTCATGATTGTGCGTAAGCGACTTTAAAGCCGCAGCTCACGGGTGACCAGGCGTCACTTTGGGACATGTTTCTTAGCGTTGTCCCGGATTTCTTCCGCTCTGCTGTGATGTTTTCCCCTATGTCCGTTTTCTCCGTGTTAGAAGCTGTTGTCACTGATCATATACTGTTTCTCGGTTAGACTTTGGTTTTTGTTTTTTGGATGTGTGACTCACAATGACATTGCGTGTGTGATCATCTCGGCTGCGATGGTATCACTCAGTGGAAAGTTCACCTTTTTCCCAGGCTTAGAACAGATTTCTCCGCTCTTCAATAATTTTCCTGTGACCTGAGTCAATTGCTGAATTTAACGAAGGCATTAAAAAGAAAATGTTCAAGTTGACCCAGCTCATCATTTGGGCCACTCGGGGCACAATCGCTCCGTACTTATTATCAGAGTTATTCAAGCAGACACAGCAATAGTCTTGTGCTCCATATGCAGTTTGTAATTTTCACTATTGTACTGTAGAACAATGACGGCTGCAATTGCGCACAGCATCTAATCATGAGAAAGTAAATAGCAGAGCTTGGTAAGTACGTGGTTTTGTTGCCCATGTCTCGGATGCTCAAATCAAGAAAATATCTTGTGCGCAGGAATCTTGATTCTTTATTGGCTCTAAATGCTGTCCGGTCTGCAGACAGATACAGTATATAGTGTGTATAGATATATGGTGTGTATATACTACAACACATATAGTCTGCATTTGACTTTGGGCAATTTTATATTTATGCAAATGAGCTTTTCAATGGACAACTGGGCGTGTTTTACACGCCCAGTTGGTAAAACGAGAAAACACGCCCAGTTATCCATTGAAAAGCTCATTTGCATAAATATAAAATTGCTCATAACTTGGGCAAAAATGATCGTTTTAAAAAAAAAAAACGTTACGGTTATCTACATTACAGCGCCGATCACATTCAATAGGAGATAGGGATTTGATAATCAGGTGACAGAGCCTCTTTAAAAACGGCTTTTTCCCAGAGTGCAGGTTCTCACTCTCAAATTCATACACCACGGCTAAGGGCCTGTTCACATCTGCATTGAAGGCTCCGTTAGGAGCCTCTGTCACAGATCCGGCTATAAATACGGGAAACAATAGCACACGTGCTGCGCTATTTACGGTAAATTACGGAGCACCCAACGGAACCCATTAAAGTCAATGGGTTCCCCCGGGTATTTTTGTTCTGCTCCTCTGACAGAACAGACCAATGGAGACCCAAACGCAGATGTAGTTGTTATGAGCAGCCCGGGAACCTGTACAGGATATAACACCCTGCACATGGACCCTGCTCTCTGTTCTTGCACATTGAGGGTGGTCCTGACCAGGGAGTAGCCTTTATGTTCTTTATAATAGTACGTATTGACAGGGGTCGTCTTGAGACCAGCTCTGTCCGATAATTTATTGTGTTAAACAGATAAAATATAAAGTAAAATTTCTCCTTATCCTGATTTTGATAATCCACAAATTCTGATAATCCGCCACTTGTTTTTAACTCAAACCTGTTAATTGTGAATTTCACAAGACCAGAACTTAAAGACCGAACAAAGGTGATCACTGAGGGGACTCCACTGAGTAAAACAGTCATTCATAGTGACATATTGTGTCATCACTCATTTCTAAACTGCTCCTTACCCTTACTTGCAAATTTTGTAAACTTTTCCGTGGCTGTCTAATAATTGATAATCTAACACCCATTCGATCCTATTACTGTCAGGTTAAATCTCTTCATAAGACAACCTCTGTCCATTTGCCCCATATAGGGCAATTGGACATCACAGAGGGGTGTCCCCTCCTCGAGACCCCCTCTATGAACCAATTTGGAGAGTCGCTCTGAGCGAATTCCTGTTCTGACGGACTTGAGTCGTATTTGTATTACAAGGGCGGCCATTCTTATGAATGGCCACCATGTCATACTACATTTTTCCTGCAGTGGCCACGGTTTGTTGGGGGTGGCAGGAGCAGAACCTGGGGGATCATCTAATCATTCTGAAAGGTATTGTCTCTAATAAAACAAATCCTTTGAGTCCTTTACGTCCTGAAATTATTGATAAAATACTTTATGGACCTTTCTTAGGATAGAGCTAGATGGGCAGTACCGCCACATGATGTAGCAGTCCATAGGCCGGTACTGAATGCATTTGACGTCCATGTTTGTTGTAATGGAGCTTTAGATCTAGATGAATTCCGATGGTTCAACCTTTTGTGTACAGGTACAAAAATCACTGGTACCAGTCAATCATACTGTACGTCTTGCCCCTTACTGGTTTGGTATAAATCTGTAAATGTTCTTACACAAAGCGATTACCATTTTATAATGATGTAATAATTAGGTGGATGCTTCTTGAAATCCTGCATTTCTGCTATTCATATTCTTTTCATTTTTATTAGGTCTCTTGTCATGTACCAGTGATGATATTCCAATAAACTATAGAGACGTATACATATTTTATCAGACATCCGACACAAAGAAAATTCTTTGTTATGCCCCGTGGTGAAACGGTTAACCATTTCATAGGAGTGCGCCACTTCCCCAGGGAAAGGCGCTCTGTATATTGCTAATGAGCATCTCTATGCATGCCATCTTCTAAGGAAAATGGATGGATGCGAGCCGAAGACAGATCCCTATGAGGCCTGTCAATGGTGAGCGAGCTGCGCTGCCACTGTGTTTCCTTGTGGGAGAACTCAAAGGCAAATGTAGAAGTGTAGACAGAACTAGAAGAGAAGTGAGAACAGAAGAGAAGGGGGTGTCGCGTCCCTCATGAAGAACATTAACCTCAAAGGAAGCACAAAGAAATCAGATGGAAACGTAGAACAGTTACTCTTTCCCCTGGTTTCTTCTTGTAGCTCTTGGAGAGCACTTATATCTTTTACTTTAAGTCAACTTTCTATTGAAACCTATCAAATCTGTTTCCTTACTGCACATACTATCATATTGTGACTACTCCACCCATCCATGTTCTGGTAGCTTATAGTGCAACATTCCGTTATAATGAAGGGATCTATTATACTGTATGCAGAGGTGTAACTTTAGGCTCGTGTAGCTCCAGTGTCAATTCTGGAACAGGGCCACCTACAATGTGCCACTTAGGGCTTGTCCACACGTAACGGAATTGCTGCGTATTTTCTGTCCGCAATTGCTGCATATTTTCCGTCCGGAAATGCGGACAGAAGATACGCAGCAGAATATATTAGCAGCAAAGTGAATGTGAATGAGCAAATGTCATCCACTCGTTGCATAAAATTTCAGTCCTGAAATTTACCTGCGGTGTGGATTTTTCGTTCCGCAGCATGTCAATTCCTGCTGCGGAAAGTGGAGTAAATTCCTGCGTTTTTCAGAGGAGATGTCGCCATCTCACAGACTTGAAAAAAAATATGTCGCCATATCCGCATTATTTTATGCACTAAAAAACCTCATGAATTGGTGTGGAATGTCTGCTAGTTTTGGCGAAAATGCTGCAGGTATTTTCAGCAGCAATTCCGTTACATGTGGATAAGCCCTTATATTGCTGGTTCCTTATGTGGCAGAGGGGGTTTTTGGGGCCCCTCAGGCACCAGGGCCAGGTGCGACTCTTACCATGGTCCCATTTATAGATACATCCCTGACTGTCTATCTATTGACCGGTGAAAATTATCATGTGCATGGCGCAGGACCCTCTTTTCCCTCAATAAGACATGTCAGACTGGATGGACTTTAACCCATTCTTTGCTTTGTTTTCACATTAAATAATATGCACTCTCACCCGACCAACTCCCACGGATCAGCTGTTAATGCTAGAGGAACTGTGTTTTCTGGCTTTTGAAATCGGATGTTTATGTAAGGACTAGTGGTCCTCTATGAAGGCTACCCTTTGTGGATAAGCCATTTAAGAGAATTGTTGCTGTCCACTTGCCTCTTCTCAGAAAACCTTTTGGCTAGCCTTAAAGGGGTTATCCACTTTGAAATCCTTATTGTTAAAAGGGTCCCTTGACAATAACCTCTTTAGAGCGTCCTCCTGCTAGGATCCCCAGTGATCAGCTGTAATCTGAAAACCTACAGCCAGGTTTTCGCACAATTTCCCTGCAGTGCCACCACAGGGGAAATTAAGCATTACACAGTGCCCATTCATGTAAGTGGGTTGTCTGTTTAATGCCAGGTCCTCCAGAGTGAGATACGCTCTTTGTAACCTCTTCACATGCCCAGGGGATGTGTACCCCCTCTATTAACTCAGAATTCCTTAATATGCTATATTTAAAAAAAAAACCCTCTAAGGCTTGAATAAGCAATGACTGAGGTCATATTATTGTACTAGTTGATTTCTGGTTTTCCCTGAACGTGACCGTAAACTTTCACGCACACGAAGGAGATTTTCTCTTATGAACCATCAGTTTAGTCAACGATAAACTGATATTACGGTTCGTTGTTAGTCTTTCACTCATTTTAACCTTTGTCTCTTGGTTTGCTTCAGAGCAAAGGGGATGGAATAGGATAAAAAAAACTTCACTCTGGAGAAGTTGTCAAACCATATGTGGTATTCACATAGTTAATATTCCTTATTCTGTTTGCTATAGAAGGCTGTAAGTGCTTCTGCCGTTTCTCCTCCTGAATAATGTTGACTGATGAGGAGGTACATAGAACATATTAGTCGAGTCTCCACTATCCTGCATTGACCAAGTGTGACTCGTGTGCAAAGCCATTGATCTAGGATACTCTAATGCATGAAGTCGGAGGTCAACCAAGCTGCCATTATGTCTCAATCCCAACGTGTCGGACGGCAGGTTATGGAAACGTTGAACAACCGTTGAGAAATTGATTTGTTAGCCGACCTCATTGTAGATGTAACCGTGGTTAAGTGATTCTGCTGGGTGCGAGCCGGACACGGGTTTCTGAGGTCTTTCACTTGCTCTACAGTTCTTAGGAAACCTTAATGTTTCCAACACGGCTGTAAAACCTGATGCCGTATATATTCCAGCCTGCTATTCACACACAGGAGCCTGACATGCCTCCAAATACAGGAACGTTAGGCAGAAATCATGTAGAAAAGTCAGTCTCAGCTGCTTTTTCCTGCATTGAAATGAGAAGTGTGCAGATCAATAGCAGCTGCTTTTTTGCAATGTGCCATCGACAGGCATTAAGTAAGAATGATGAGCTCCATTGGCGCTGGTGCGACTTTCCCAAATGCCTAATGAGACTCAGACTGTGCAGTACCAGGACTGGCATTGCTAAGAAATGTGTCAGTCGAGCGAGCGTGCTTTTGACAGTGGTTTTGCATTACGGAAACCTGATAAGCAGATGTTTTGGCACATAATTGCCCACAGCACGGACCGCACCATAACCAGCACCTGGTAGCACTTCACAATGGGTTAATAATCATGCATGTTTATGGTCACTCACACCGCAAATAAATGCGGACATAAAAATCAGCGAGTTCTTTTTTTTTTTTCTCTTTACAACCTGCAGAAAGTTTGATATATAGTAAATTAGCAGACGTCAGACCAAATTATAGTCTTGGGGATATTGACCTTGCCTGTCCTCCATTACAATATTTTGTTAATTTCCGTGCAATCAAGACATTGTACAGAGTTAATTGCCGTCAACAACTTAATTGTCCTTTTATTTCATTTGAATCATACCTATGAAATTAGTAAGGCCGCCAGCAACGAACAGAGATGGTCTTGTGCTGGAGAAAGTATAACCAATTTAGATGGAAATGAAAAGTAGACTATGGTTTGCTGCACCTGGGATGAAGCCTATTCATATTTATTGGGGTTTATGACATAAAAAAAAAAAGTATCTTCTCTTTTCCAGAACCATCACCACTCCTGTCCATGGGCTGTGGTGGGCAGGTGGGGGACGACAACCCTGTTCTAGTCTCAAACCACCATTTTAATCTATTCTTTTAAATGATTTCAAGATAGAGCTTCATTTTAATTCCTGCGTTATTCTGACTCTTAAAGTGAATTTCGACCCTTGAACACTATATTGTATTTTTTAATCAGGTTAAAAACTTTATTTTTCTGATAAAGAGCTCCAAAACCCCTGCATAGACATAGATTTAACCCCTTAACCACGAGCGCCGGATTTATCCGTCACAAGCAGGAGCTAGTTCCTGCATAACGACGGATATGTCAGTCGCTCTGATCGCTCCACGCGATCAGCTGCAGGAGCACATCTGTTATACACAGCCTGGCTCCTGCCCCAATTGCCGGAATCGAAACGCTCTCCGATTTACGGCAGTTTAACCCATTAGATGCCGCTGTCAATAGCGACAGCGCCGCGGCATCCAATGTGTTTGACAGAGAGAGAGCTCCCATCGGCAGCCCCGTAACGATATTGCGGGCCGCTGATCAGTTTCCATGACAGTCAGGGGCCTAACATAGGCATGGCCTAATAGATTGCCTGTCTGTTTTACACTGACAGGCAATAATGTTTTCTACTAAGTATACCAAAGCATTATATAAGTGATCAGCAGATTGCGTGGTAAAGTCCCCTAGTGGGACCAAAAAAAAAAAGTTTATGAAAAAAGATTACAGTAAAAATAAAATCCAAATTTTTTACCCAAAAAGTGGTTTTATTTAGTAAAAGTGTAAATAATAAAAATAAAAAATAACATACACATATATGGTATCGTCGCGATCGTAACAACTCAAGCAATAAAATGAATACATTAATTAAACTGCTGTATGAACGGCGTAAAAAACCTGCAAAAAACGACGCCAAATTTTTTTTTTCTCCCATTCCCCCCCAAAAGAAAATAAGTTAATCAATAAGTCCCACGTACCCCAAAATACTACCAATGAAAACTACACATTGTCCCGCAAAAAAACAAGCCCACATACGGCCACATCGACAGAATAAAAACTTTACAGCTTTTGAAATGCGGCGATGCAAAAAAAAAAGGATTTTTGTTTTTAAAAAAGCGTTTTTATTTCGCAAACGTAGGAAAAACGAAAACCTTAACATATTTGGTATCCCTGTAATCGTGCCGACCCATAGAATAAAGGTAACATGTTATTTATGCCGCATAGCGAATGGCGGAAATTTATAACGTGAAAAACAATTCTGGAATAGTGGTTTATTTTCAATTCTTTCCTAAAAAAAAAATCTAAAAGTTAATGACTATTTTATATGCACCCGAAGTGGTGCATTTGAAAAATACAACTCGTCCCGCAAAAAACAAGCCCTTATTTGGCTATGTCAACGGAACAAAAAAAAAGTTACGACTCTTAGAATGCGACAGTGAAAAAAACAAAAATAATCTTTGGTCATTAACGCACAAAAGGGCCTAGTCATTAAGGGGTTAAGTAAGTTTTCGGCTATCTGCAGCCTCCACTAGAGGGAGCATTAGAGCTTACTGCATAATGTCTTAGCATAACAGTATGCAGTAAACTATGATGCTCCCTCTAGTGGCGGCTGTAGGTATCCAGAATGTTATCTTTTAAATTGATGTCTCTGCAGGGGTTTTGCAGCTCTGTATCAGAAAAAGAAATTAGCTTCCACTAAAAAAAAATATTAAACGAGGAAAGATTTTAAAAAAAGAGTCGTACCCTAGTGTGATTGTCATTTAAAGGTTTGCTTTGATGCCTGACGAAGGTCTCAGAACGAGATTGAAGCGTGTTGCAGTTATGTTTTATTGTATTTGAATATATCTTCCACGTTACGTGGCATTATACGACTGTCTTGACATTTGAAGCCCAGCCATCGAAGTCAAAGCTTTAGTTAAAGTTACGTGTGTCTAAGATTTAATAAAAAATATATTAAGAAATTGGTACAGGATTTTGGACCTAAAAATTACATGCTGATAAAAGTTGTAAACTCACTTAAGGGGTCAAGAGGCCGAACCTCTGATCTAAGCACTATATGAGCGGAGTTAGTCACGTCTTTTCTCCCCACGTGAACTGTTGGTGGTTTTTTGCCTCTAACCTGTCCCCCTTTCTGACTTAAAGCTCTGTTTTTGTTCCCAAATGTCTTCTTAGATTTGCTTTAGGTATCTACATCATCATCCACTCTGTGTGTATTATTTTACGTTTTAATGCTCTGCTCAGTTTTGTACGGTTTGCTTTTTTGCCAGAATGTAATATTCAGAGACTGCTGAGGCGCATGTGTACAAAAAAACAAACTCCCTCTTTGGCCATTGTCATGATGTATGGCGGTGACTGTAAAGCTTCCCATTTATACTGCTTTGAGTTTCTATGCTGAAAAGAGTATGTTGCCATAATATCACTCACGCAGTGTATCCCATGCCTAAATACTATTGTCCAGGATTGGACTGGGGTGTCTTGCGCCCACGAGAGGACATGATTCTGTGGGCGCACCCTCCATTTATACAGAACATGTGTACATCAACTTTTAGTAATCTTTATCTTTGTTTTTATTGCACACACAGGACATGTCATCAATAAGCTCTAGTACGTTATAAAAAGACCTAAGGACATGTGATGGCAAATAGGGTTGTCTTCTGCTGGACCTTTGCTTTAGAACCTGGCCCCACCAAAGCATCCTCATCTACTCTGGGCCAGTACAACCGTTCTATTGTCCCAGCATAAAGTGGCGTATACTGTCTGATCGGATTTACAGACCTTAAATACGGATGTGGGATTGAGTAATTATAGTTACGAGTACTCATAATTGGGCGTCCGGTTTCAGTCCCAGTTTATACAGTCTGACCAGTATATAGGACTTCTCCTCTGTTGCAGCTTTCAAGACATGTGACAGAAGAAAACAAAAATATCCACTGCCATATACCCTTGGGATAAGCGCAAGTCTCCATGCTGTAGTGGAGAGCGGCCCTGTCACTCGCATTGTCTTGAAGTGTTTGCAGTGCGTGTTCTTGTTCTTTTAGTCTCTCCTGTCAGGTAGTACAAACGCAGGATTGTTGATTTAGGTGTAATTTAAAAAAAATAATAATACCGCATCAGGAGGATACGAGGGGCAGGATGACAGGGGACTTTGTATTCCCCCGAGGGGGCGGGGGGGAGGGGTTACTCTAACTTTGTTTGTAGGATTAGTGTTATCTCTATTAAATGTACTACTCTACCAGGTCTGTATTCGTGGTGGATTAAGTAGACCATAGGTCCTGGTTCTCCCACCTCCCCCACAGCCACCTTGCCACACCGTGTCTATAGTAAATGCCACTTTTCCGTGCAAGCAAGTTTAATTCTCGTTAAACAGCAAGGCCCCATGCACACGAACGTAAAAACGTCCGTAATTACGGGCCCATAAACTTCAATTGGCCACGGGTACCTCCCCGTATGCTTACGGGAAGGTGCCCGTGCCGTTGAAAAATATAGAACATATCCTATTTTAGGCCGTAATTACGGCACGGGCAGGCCCATAGAAGTCTATGGGGCTCCCGTAATTACGGGTGACTACGTGTGTGCACCCGTAATTACGGGAGTGTTGCTAGGCGATATCAGTGGATCGTCACTGTCGAGGGTGCTGAAAGAGTTAACTGATCGGCAGTTACTCTTTCAGCACCAGGGACAGTGACTTCCGATCACAATATAAATCAACGTGTAAAAAAAAAAATAGAAGTTCATACTTACCCAGAACCCCCTGCTTCTTCCTCCAGTCCGGCCTCCCGGGATTACGTTTCAGTCCATGTGACCGCTGCAGCCAATCACAGGCTATAGCGGTCACATGGACTGCCGCGTCATCCAGGGAGGTCGGGCTGGATGTCGAAAGAGGGACGCGTCACTAAGACAGCGGCCGGGTAAGTATGAATTTCTTTTACTTTTACCTCGGAAAGCGCTGCCCCTTCTCTCTATCCTGCACTGATACAGAGAAGGGGCTGCCGATTAGTGCAGTGCAATTTTGCAGCGATAACGTGCCCGTAAATACGGGTGGAATACTGGTGACACCGGACCCGTATTTACGGGCACGGGTCCCTAAATACTGGTGTAATACGGGTCGAATACGTGTGACCAAGGACCCGTATTTACGCCAGTATTTACGGGAGGGAAAAAATACGTTCGTGTGCATGAGGCCTAACTGGGTGTTACCATTCCCATTGTCATAGGGCTGTGTCCAGTCTGTGTAGGGACACATCCTCTTGACAAGGGGAATGGTAACCCCCAATTGTCAATAAGGACTGGACTACACAGGATATTTGTAGCACTACTTATTGAGCTACTCCTTCATATACAGATATATCCACCCTTACCTCTTCTTGAATTTGTTAAGAACTCCAATTTTCATGGAACAAATTCAATACAATATCACGACATGCTAGCAAATCCTTTGAAATGCTGCAATTTACATCACAACCACTGGATGGTCACAGTCCCTTCTAGCCTTGACATCTCGTAACAGAGTATCGTGAAATCATTTTTTTTTTTTTTTTCCAAATCTAGTAATCTCGCGCCACACATCTCAGGATATGTTAAGATTAGAGCAAAGGTAAGGAAGGACACCTCTGTTCTTGCCCTCCTTGCTCACTGTTCCGTTTCAGGGGCCAGCGATGTCCAGATGTAGTGTGTGCCTCACACACTATGTCCAGACGCTGGATGGTGTTAAGACCCAGTGAAGTGACACCTGGAGATGAAGAGCGAGTGGAGAGGCTAAATATTATCAGTAGGATGAGTAAAACTGAGCAGTTGTGGCAGATTAGAAGATGGGCGGACGTAGCGCCATATAGTTAATAATGAAGTCACCTTCACCCCCAGTAATGTTAAATGATAGAATAAGCATTTCCATGACTTGTATAAAGTACACTAATATGGAGAGAGGAAAATTGAGGTTCGTGTCCCTTTTAAGATAATAAGAGATGGTCGCACTCTGGCAGAAGATTAAGGGGCAGATACATGAAATATGTGGGGGGACGTCAGACGGAGATACAAATTTACTTGTGGGTCTGGCGGTATCCATATTTCATGTAATTGCATCAGGGACGTTTTATTGAATTACATTGCAGTGAGTGACGGATGTTTAACCCCCTCTCTGCTGGAGCCCTCAGTATTGACATGTTCCTCTGCGATGCTAGTGAGCGTTCCTGGCTTTTAGCTGCTCAAGTCTGTCCACATATTTTTCTTATGTTCTATGGTTATTAAAACAGCAGCTGTGAAATTACAATAAAATACACAGACCAGCTAATAAATTACGCTCGCCTTTTTTCCATTTCTTCCATTCATAACCAATTTAACACTATGGGACTTTTTATGTCTTAATCAGTTTTTGTTTTTCTTCATTAATCAACTAATGGATGTTTCTTCAATAGCTTGCTATCCTAATGAAATCCGTAGGTAATTTGGCAGGCTACAATGATCTCATCAGTAACGCAGCAAGTTTAGCCCATTTAACAGATTAAATTGGGATTTTATTTGGTTTTGTTGTGCTTGATATTCAGCACATTTGGAAAGAGAGAGTCTTTAACCTGTTTTATGCCATAAACTATGCTGCCTTGTGATCAGCAGTCGTGGAAATACAACCACCATCCAGTAGGTGGCAGAATTGCTGCCTCCCCTCCCCCCACAACTTTTCAAATATGTATATGTAAGGTCTACATGGAACTTGCTGGGTCTAGTTCCTCCAGTAATATAGGACCTTGCATTGACTTGTGGTCTTGTATCAAGAACCCCCCAAAAAATATACACTGACTTTTTATTATCTGCTTATCAGTGTCTGGGAAATCCAGTAACAATCAATCACAACCATAACCAGTTAACCAACTTTCCTAGAGTCCTGAATGGCAAGTCTATATATTTGTGCAGTAGTGCATGTGTCATAACTGAGCAGAGATGCAATAAGGAACTCTATGGGAGCTATAATATTAGCCAAATAAGTTTAAATAGTCTTTTAAGTTGACAGAACTGGACAATATTAAGGACTTGATTCCTAATTTCCTTGTTGATATCAGATGATCTCTTCAAGAGTTGTCTCTGATTCTACCGAAGGTTTGGCTTCCACTGTCGGAAGATGATACAAGGGCGCTGTAGGTTTAGATTCACCTTTTGTGTGTTGGGGAATTGAATTGTGAGCAGTTCCCTCGTATATATACCCGTACTCAAGTTTCTCAATTTTTCAGCAAATGTAATAATGTACTGCAGCAGCTGGAATGCAGATTCCTAGAGGTTTCCTTCCCAGGAGAATACAAGTCTCCTGTACAGCAGCTGTATTCTGCAAGCTGAGTGCAGGCTGCTAATAGGCATTTGGACATAGACACAGAATACATTCTGCTACCCGATTTTACTCGAAGGGCAAATGTGAGGATTTTGATCTCCTTGCTACTTCCGTCCTTTACCGTCATTGAAATCCTCCCATTTGTGTTGGTGAGATTTGTGTAATCGGGATATGTCCGTGAACTGTTCATAATGCAATTCTGCAGCGGTTCAGGTTTGCGGAGATATCGGCGGATGCATTTAATAAACTGTAAAATGCTCCTTGGCAACAAGCTGCAATCTGCCACAGTGTATGGTGACCTGGCATCTCCCTGTCTGTTGCCGAGGAGCATCTAACACACGAGGTGCCATGCAACATGAAAATCCTATTACCATCTATGAGACACGCTCTCTTGTTCCTTGCAAAGCTTACATGGCTTATGAAGAACGAGTGGACATGTATTAGGGGCAATAGCCACCGTTCATAGAATTGCACTGTGTACATGAGACTGGCATCTAATTCCCACCCCTTTGCCTTGTGCCAACTTCACTGGTTTCTTTAGGTAAATCTCTCACAAGAGATGTGCGTTACCTGGCCCTAAAGAAACCAGTGACGTCGGAGTGCGCAACCAAGCCAAGGGGGCGGCATTGGGCTAGGTAGGGGTTGAAGGGCATTTGTGAGGTGCCAGGCAAACATGTTCCGCTTGCCAGAGTCTGCTGATTACATTGCGGTAGGGATGATCCCCATAGATAACAGTGAGGCTGTAGAGAGGAATTGGTATCAAGCAGCAATGCATAGGTTGGCAGTAAGCAGAGAACTTGCTCAACAGACACTTGTTGCCACTTTCTCATTCCGCAGACCAGTGTTAGAATTCCGCTTGTTCTTGACAGGTTTGGCAAACATCGAAAAGATGACAAGATTGAACACAGGGGATCATGGAAAATGAAAATGCAAGAAGCCCACCCTTCAGAAGATGACAGGATGCGAATGAGGCAAGAACAGGAGAGGTAGACTTCCACCGCTGCTTAATTAGCATCTTCTCTAACCAGGCAGCATGCCCGCCTTGTCACATTGAAAGCTATTGACATAACCTTTATAAATTCACCATACACGACTTTTAAAATATCACCTTGTTTGCTTCAGACTTGTTTTTTCCCGTAATTGTGTATTTTTTAACTATTTGTGTTTTTTGTCCCATTTACTAGTCTAGTTAGTGCAGTGCATGGTATGTAAGAGATGTTCAGTGCATTCAGGGTTAGTGGCAGAAAACATAGCAGCTGGTAGACTGCAGTACCGCTTGTGAACAGCAGATGGAAGTGTAGAGCCCCACCATGTCATTGTGTGCATTATTCTAATTCTATGTGTATTAGAAAGAATACATGCAGCCAGATTCTTTTCTTATGAGACACGGCATATCATTTTGTTATGGTGAAAATTCTGGCTTTTGGCAAAGCATGGTGCAGTTTGTATCAGTCACTTTTGGCGTCCTCATGTTACTGGAATTATTGCTTGTATAAAAAAAACAGTAATATTTTTGCAAACTTTTTTTACATTTTTTTTTTTTATTTTCTATGTTTGTCCCCTTTAAAGGCTAGCAGATATCTCTTGGGTATCCACTAACTACTTTTGGACAATTGGACGCGTGCATGGATAATCTTTTTTAAATGGTGTATCAAAGACGACAATATTCCTTAGCAGAGGAGGAGGGAAAGTTTTCCCTCCTTGCTGGGATCCAAACATTTTATTTAGCAAAAATACAGAAGAGAATTGAATGCTAAAATGCCTTAACAGTGTGGGCATTGATGTAGATGATGACTAGAATCCACACTATGGGGGAGATTCATGAAAATAGAGAACTCTCTTCGTTACCCATAGCAACCAATCGCAGCATTCGGCGCAGATTTCCTTTTTCAAGAGCACTATGAGAAAAGAAAGCTGCACTGTGATTGTTTTCTATGGGCAGCAAAACAGTTTTTCCATTTGTCATTTTTCATGAATCTTCCCCTATGTCCCTATGACAACACTGAACTGGGGCACAAGGGTGGGTGCATCATCCTAGAAACTGGAGTGGGCATGCTGAAGGCATCCGACCTGCCTGTACCAGGGCAAATTGAATTGGAAGATTATTGATCTATAACTGGATTTTGGACAGTGGTAGTTAATCTGAGTGTCTAGTGGAAATGGGGAGACATTGGATAGCAAGTGCGGCGAGATTGCAAAGAAATGTACAGTAAGGGTACCACTGTGTAATGATTAAAGGGGACCTGTCACCTCTCCTGACATGTCTGTTTTAGTAAATAATTGTATTCCCCATGAAATAAGAATTCTAGAGCATCTTTTCTTGGAACTCGTATGTTGTGCCGTTCCTCTGTTATTCCTCCTAGAAATTTTAAATAAATTGACAACTGGGTGTTACCAGTTGGGGGGGGGGCGGAGTGTCCCTACACTGTGTCCCTAGACTGATACTGTCCAATCAGTGCTGACAGTGAGACTGTGTAGGGACACTCCTCTATGACAAGCGGAATGGTAACATCCAGTTGTCAATTTATTCATATGTTTCTAGGAGGAATAACAGAGGAACAGCACAATACATTTCTAAGGCTGGGTTCACACAGAGTTTTTTGACGCGGAAACCGCGCCGCAAAACTCGTCAAAAACGGCCCTAAAATGCCTCCCATTGATTTCAATGGGAGGCAGGGGGCGGTTTTCTCCCGCGAGCGGTAAAACTGCCTCGCGGGAAAAAGAAGCGACATGCCCTATCTTTGGGCGTTTACGCCTCTGACCTCCCATTGACATCAATAGGAGGCAGAGAAGGCGTATTTCGCGGCGTTTTATGCCCGCGGCGCTCAATGGAGAAATTCCGCCTGCAAAAGACTCAGTGTGAACATAGCCTAAGAAATCATGTTCCAGAATTGTTATTTTATGGGGAATACAATCATTTACTAAAACAGACATCTCAGGAGAGCGGACAGGTTCTCCTTAAAACTATTAGGGGACCACACATGTAGTTATTGCATTATTAGTCGTTCTTTGGTTTCTATTTTATTTTTAATTAGTTGCGCTTCCTTCACCATAGGAAAAGTAGGAATTCTTATAATGTAGGCACTAGATGAAGAAAGACTGTGGAGTCTGGTGCACCCACTATTTTTAGAGCAAATCCTTATTTGGTATTTTAGAAACTTCACTTCAAGTTTTATGGGGCGACTGATACTTTTTTACAGAATTGAGAAGTATTACATCCTGTAAATGGCATGGAGTAGAGTGTGATGTGATGCGGACTCCTCTTATGGAATTCCATATATGAGCCCATATAATAGGATTACTGGCGCATTTCGCACTAGTTGAATGCAGACGTTTTGTAGGAATTTTTTTATGAGTCACTTGCTGTATGTGGAGGCAGCAGTGATATTTTTCTTAGATTCTTACTATTCCTTTGCACGTTATGGTTCTAGGCTGTCGAGAGGATCTCTGATCTTGAAAGCAAGTAGATTGGCATCCTGATGGCAAACCTCAGCCCTCACTGCCATAAATAATTCCATGCAGATTACAATGAAGCAGCACTGTAAACCGGCTTTGTATTAACACCGTCCCTGCCAAGTGAGGCTGAAGCGCATTGAAATCAGGACGTGTTAATAAGCCCACTGGTATTCCTGCTCAATTAGCCAAGCGAGCCTTGTGCCATGTCCGGTGTGTATAGTCGCCAAAGTAAAGTTATATTTAATTTGATTTTAATTGCGCAGAAAAGAGCCATTCTGTGTTCCCGCTTGTAGACGGCTCTGTCTTATTGCTTCATTTGCATCGTGCAAAGAAAACCACCATCTATTGTCCATGGATAACTTAGTTCCCGCTATTCCAAAGTTCATTTAGGATTGTCCATTTAATGCATATTTTCCTTCTCCGCCAAGCCTTATTTCTTTAATGATGTAATACTTCTGGGAAATGGGTTGGCAATAATGAATTTACTGTGTGCGGCAGCATCAAACAAAAATCCTGTGGGGGCTGGAGAGAAAGCAAATGGTCCATTAAAATGAAAATCAATTAAGGCTACAAATTTTAGATCGAAAACACCATACCCCAACCTCATCCTTGTAATATTAATAATATGCTTACAAGTAGGTTCTGCTTACTCGATTATCTTGTATTGATTGAAGACCGCCACATATTAATGATAGTGCTGGATATCATTGATTGAATTAATGGGATTTTTCATATATCCATATTTATTATTTAAAGGCAGTGAGACTTTCCGCAGAGATCCGTCACTGTTATTCTCAGAACTTTAAACATTCTTAAAGGAGTTCTCCACTTTTATAGGTGTTGTCTCATCGAGACAGGCCATTTTCAGATTGAAACCCAGCAAAGGTCCAGCTTCAGAAAACCCCAGCGACCAGCTGTTATTGCTGGCCGTGCAGTTACCACACAATTGTCCCACTATGTAATACGTGGACGCGCTGGTTTTGCTCTTTGTTAGCAATTCTGTGTTGCCTTCTAGAAGGGAATCCCTACTGCTGGATCCCTATGACGTCCATATGCCCTAATAATTATGAGAGAACCTATTTACTGTATTCTGTTCGGTCACTTACCCGTGTCAGAGGATGACCATTCTTGAGGTGTGGGGACTGGGACAACCGCTGATATCCAAAAGAGGACTCCGCACCGTGATCTTTTCTGTAGAGAAGGATAGAGACCCATTACAATGGAGAAATTCACAAATTAAAAAATAGTAATATTTTCGGACAGATCTGCAGGACGAGTGGTAGGAATTGGAAATTCTCAACATCTTTTCTCATATCTGAGAATTGTTCTGCAAATAAAAGAAACAATTCTGATAAAATATCAATGAAATTGTTATTTATGTGATTCTCTACTTCAGCGACAATTGGGCACGAGACTCCTGATGGAATTGTGGATTTAACACGACTGCAACATGACAACAATGTTTCCAGATTGGAAATTTGCTTGCAAGGAACCATGTCCAATCAGACTTTTTGTGACCTTGTCTCCCGTAGGAAAACATTGACGTCTCATAGCGCTCACCGTGTTCCTACGATTTTATCCGCACGGCCAAGTATTGCTGTGTAGCCCCAGCTTTGCTTAGGGTTTGTTTTATTTTAGGCAACCTTACACTATTCTTGATATCTTCCCACGGTGCCCGGCCATTCAGTTGGTTTCACTGGGATACATTACTCCAGGTTCTGCCGCACTTCCTAACCATAGGTTTATCATGAGGAGATATACTTTTCTGTCCTTCGAGCACAGCGGGCATGAGTGCCAGGCTATGTACTGGATATAATTGCACTGAGCGGAGCTGTATGTAATCTCCCAGAGGAAGCTCCAATAAACATTTGTAGAAAGTATCGGCACTTGTAAAAGTTGCAGGCGAGTGTCGACAAAGTTATTGTGTGTGCTCTCTGTCCATTTTTAAGTGCAACATTAAGACGTATTAGCAATTTGATCTCCGGTTAGTTTTCTTTTTACCGCCCAATATTCATCAAGTAAGTTTGATGTGGTCACTTAATGTCTTATCTGCTCATTTTATTAACTTTAATTAACTTGTTAGAACTCTTTAAGGAGTGTAAGTTCCCGGAGATCCACACCTTAGGATTAGTGGGTACAAGAAAGTGAGGAAAATAGGGAGACAGTGGCGGTCCTCAGAGGTGATGTCGTTTAATGTACAGTCTGTACCTTGAGAACTTTCGTCTCGTACCACAAGACTCCGCGGTTGATCTATTCTCTGGTAGTAGGCATGACACCAGAGGAATCAGCGGTCGTGAATCTATATGGTAGCAATCTATGCCGGCAGCCTCCTACTGCGATCCCTGGAAGGATAAATATTTGTCGTGGGGATGAGATTGAATGCAGGGGAAAACGGAGAAAAATATCATGCAGTCTTTAGGGGACGGCGCCAGGCAAGTAAGAACAATTGCAATATGTATAACATTTTTCTTTCTTTATTCGTGCAGACTAAGCGTTTCAGGACCATACTGGTCCCTTCGTCAGGTCAGGTATAGTCTATAAGGCACCCACGGGAGACCCATATGACACTTAAGAAACTGCATAACTGTTAATACTTAGTAATATAAACTTGTGTGGAGCAGAACATTCATAATTAAAGAACAATTCCCATATTAAATGGGTTGTCTGCGTTGGTCAATCCACATTTGTTAGAAGGGTCCCGTGACAATTACCAGATCACAAAGTGTCTTTCTGTTGAGACCCCGAGTGACCGGCTGTTATCTGGGGGGAAAGCTGGCAGTAACTGTTTAATTTCCCTGCAGCGCTACCAGAGGGGAAATTGGGCATTACACAGTGTCTATTCAAATAAATGGGATGTCTGTGTAATGCAGGATGGGACAGGTCCTCCAGAGCTATTTTATCCTTCTCTAGTAACTCAGAAGTCCCTAATCGGGTATATGAAAATGGGTTTTCTAAACATGACAACTCTTTTAAAGTTTTTTTCTCTCTTAAGAAACACTCAAACAATGGAACGGTTGTACAGTTCCAATGTAGTATGAATGTGCTACATAGTATTTACATTAGCCATGAGTAAGGACACAAGAAGCGTCTGAAACGCGTAGGCTCACTCTACTTATGATATTTCTCCTCATACCATAGGATTCTACAATTTAACCAAGTCCTATTTTTTAGACTTTAATTGAATTAAACTTGGAACGATTTTTTCCATTTTATACACCCACGCTGGATCCAACCTTTTTCCCTATCTGTTGTCCATTTTTCGTGTGCCGACACGAGGATCCCTGCGGGTTTATCTGAAGCAAAATCACAATAAAGGTGAGCTGGAGGTTTTTCTTTCTATATTGTGCTACATAGTAGTCAGTATTGCATTATGGGCAAAGTGGTTTGTATTTTTACATCTACAGACAGAGATTACATAGGAATGAAGGTATAAGGGGTACCCACATCTAGACATTTACATGCTTAACGCTGCTCCCAGCTGTACAGTAAAATATCTCTTAACCTGTAAAAAGCGCAAATGGTTGTCTCGTTCCATTTGCACTGTGACAGTCTATTGTTATTTCCATTCAGTAATAATGTGAGACGTAGTTATTAAAGGGGTGTGTTGCGCATTGCTGTGAAATGTCTTCCTGGCCTCTGGCGCTGAAAGAGAAGAGGCCAATTCCTAATCACAGTGTGTTGTAATGAATCCATTTGTACGATGCAGTAATTAAAATGATCTAGCACTGAACATTCCCAGGGGCCTCAATTGTACAACACCCCTGGGGGAAGCCGGCTTTCCCCATATGTCAGCTGGCACTGCACGTTTCCTCGTTCTGTCCTGCTCCATGGGCGCTAGGAGCTGTTCTCTAATGAATAGAAATGTAACAAGCAGTGCTGGAAAAAAATGAACTGTGCCGTTTCTTGATCACGGAGCTTCATCCATTTTAATTAGAAGAAAGGCTAGTGAGCACTGTGACAAGTGTCTAGAATTAAAATCATTAATTTGTGTCAAGCTGAAAAGAGACTGCTAATGTGGGTTTACTGACAGCAGGGAGGAATTTAACCTTATTATTGCATCTGTTTCATATTTATATCTTTTAGATTTCTTTTATTTATTTTTTACTTTTTTAAGGTTGGATTTTTTGTGTATTATTAGAGAAAGTAACGTTTTCAGATAACAATTTTTTATTGGTCACAACAAGAAGGGCCGTCTGCCAAATCCTGGTGTGCGGATCATGCTTCTACTAATAAGATTCAGGCTTTTACTTAAAGTTGACTGAATTAATACTTGTCATTTTTTCATCCAATCGGGTTTTGTGATTTATTTTTCTGCCAGAAAAAATTCTGCGCTTGTGGATGACCGGCTCAGTTAAGCTGGGTTCACACTGCGTTTTTGTTGCGGTTTAAACACACATTTTTTGATTTTGTTAAATAAACTCCCATGTCTCTAAAAAAAAAAAAAAAACACACGTTAAAATCGCAATAAAAACAGTGTGAATCCAGTCTTAATGTGTTTTTGGCGCAAATTTGCGACAATGGCTACTTCACAGGCTCCTATTAGAGTGGATAATATTAAAGGGAACCCGTCACCAGCATTACACCTATTGAACTCTAGTCACCCCTCGCTTACCGCTGCTGTCAAAAGTTCATTGCCATTATCCCCTCTCCTAAACAACTCCTCCGACCGTAAATAACGGTCTCCAAACATTTTGTGCCTTTTATGGTAATAGTCAGTCTCGTTGGTTCCTCTTCTTATGCCTTCCCCTGCCGAAAACTAGTCCACCCTGAATGCCGAAATCTTGTCTGAGATAGCGTGCATGTGTCAATCAAAAGTAAGGAGGCGGGGTTAACTCGGAAAGGCTTGAGGAATGAAGATATGACTCCTGCTCATTAGCATACGGCGCTGGAACACTAAAAACGGAATACTAAGGTACAAAGATTACTTAGAAGATAATTATAGGTTACATACAAATTATTTTTCACCCACTACCACCAGGTATTGCTGGTTTAATAGGTGAAATTGGTGACCGGTTCCCTTTAAAGAGTTTTGATTGCTTTTTGCTATATCGTTTTCTCACGAGTCCCCAGAAAATAAGATGATCACAAGGTGCCCCAGCGATCAAATGGAATCTGTGGGAGAATTTAGCTACAAGTGTTAACGTTCCCTGCAGCGCCACTACAGGGGAAATTACACATTACACGATGCCCATTTAAATCAAGAGGTGCTATCTATGTGCTGCACAAACAATCGATTATTGGTGGAAGGTTCCGAACAGGGAACATCCACCTATTAATTGGTTTTCCAAGTCAGTCCATCCCTTTAAATGTAAGCGCAAGTCTTTTAGAAAATGAATTTGAAAAAATAAGATGTAATGGGTAAAATTACTGTATTCAGGGTCTACTGTGTATAAAAAATGGCAGAAATGTCAACTGCTGTTTTGTGAGCAAGAAAGTACTTCCGTTTTGGACTGGTTCTAGTAATTCTAGTATTTTACATATACATCATACGGTTACAGACTTTTTTTGAATACACTACAGGGCTGAGACATTTTTTTGGAACGTTTTCCTGTTTTCAGACGGATAAAATCAACATGCACTAATAATTAGTCCCCGTATAAATGAAAGTTTTCAGGGTTTAAGATGCTCCTTTCTTTCAGCTCTTTAAAAAAATAAAAAAAGTGAGACACTTGACGACCCGCAGGTCACCGGCAGAGAATACAAAGGTGTCATCTTTCTGCCGCAGCCATCTGGAACGCTTAAACCATCAGCTACAGGAGAGTTGAACAGCAGGACACTTTTTTTTTTTTTTTTAGTGTATTTTTAGTGTATTTATAAAGTTTCACATAAGGCCATAATATTTTTGTACCGGAAAGCAAATGTTTGATTTTTTTTTTTTACCTCAACATTATTTTAACGCTTTATTTCTCATATGTTCAATAGAGGAGGTAATGTAATAGTTTTCAGAGACCCCACAAACGGTCGGAAACTTTTTAGTTTCCTTGTTATGAAATCCAATGCTGTCTGAATACCGAAAGGAACATAAACACTGAGCTGGAACTTTTTTTTTGTGCCTGTTCTCTACCAAATTCTGTGAGGTTGAGGGATTGTGCAACACCTTCCTGGAAAAATCCTACCTATGCAAGAATTTTTCTCAGGAGAAGTCTATTTGTTATCAAGAGCCACTGCAAATAGCAGGGTCTACAGACAAGACATTGGATTAGTAGATCCCATAAACAATCAAATGTCTATGAGCGCTAAGATTTGCCAAGAATGACTCAATTTTAGGTACTTTTGTACCTGTCCATTTTGGCCCGTGGAACGAGCGCCGATCAATGAGAAAGCTCGTTTGCTCCTTTCACAAGGAGCTAGTATGGGGATGAGTGGTCGTTACTTCGAGCGCTCGTCACCATACATTTGTGTCATGTCAGCAGCGCGTCTCCCTGTTTACACAGGGAGATGTGCTGCCGACAATGATAATATTTTTCACATTTAAAACAATACGATCAGCAGATAAACGAGCGTTTGCTTGATCATCTGCTGATTGTTGTCCTTTTTATACAGGGCAATTATCGGGAACGAGCGTTTTTTGAGTGCTCGTTTGCCCGATCATTGGCCGGTATAAAGGGCCTTTACCCTAGTGACATGTCCTGGTTTAATTGTCAATTCCATCACCGTTTTTGCAAGCTTTTACACTGCGTTTGCAGTGTCCGTTGGCTATTTGCGCAAGAAAAGCTCCCGGCGCATACGTCAAACGTGTCAATAGTCCCCCATTCACGCAACCGAGGCCAAAACAGTGTCCTTTTCGGCCTCCTTCAGGCTGGTATACGTTTTATATACCTTTTTTTTCCTGCTGTATGGAAAAGCCAGAAATGCAGGATAATTAGCTCCATTATCATTTAATAGGGCTAATCCACAGCTTTTCCGTGTAGAATAATGAGCATGTGGATGATTTTTTTTCTGTCGCGGACAAAATTCTGTGCTGATTTTTTCCGGGGCATTGGAACGTGGTATAAAATACCCCTGCACTTCCACTAGATGCCGAATGTTAGTATAATTGATGAGGATGTCACCAGCATTTCACCTATTGATCTCTACTCACCCCTCGCTGGCCACTGCTGTCAAAAGTTCATTCCCATTATCCCCTATTCTAAACTTCTCCGACTGTAAATAACGGTATGCAAACATCCTGCGCCTCTTATGGTAATTATATGGCAGTCTTGTTCATTCCTCTTCTTATGCCCGCCCACCACCGAACCTGGCCTGCCCTGAATGTCGAAATCTCTTCTGAGATAGCGAGCATGCTCCTGTCATGTATGGTCCTACACCCTTCCCTGCGTCGTCCAGGCCTCAAATCTAATTACTGCGCGTGCGCCGCTATGGTGTGCCTTTGTACGCTTGCACCAGAACAGGACGTCGATGCGCAAGCGCGGGATTTCATGTGTGCTGGTGGGGAGCTGTCAATCAAAAGTAAGGAGGCGGGGTTAACTCAGAAAGACTTGCGGAATGAAGATATGACTATTTTATTCTCACAGGAACACTAAAAAAACAGAATACTAAAGGTACAGAGTCTACTTTGAAGATAATTATAGGTTACATAAAAATGATTTTTCACCCACTACCACCAGGTATTGCTGGTTTAATAGGTGAAATGCTGGTGACCGGTTCCCTTTAAGTCTTCACTTTTGACCAGCAGTTTTACGTTTATTTTTACATAAAATGTCAAGTAACTACTTTGCACTTATTTTCTCATACTGGATTTATAGTACTTGGTGTTTTCTTCTTTCATGTCATGCTAATTCCAGAATTCCGCTGGGTTGTGACGGATACATAGAGCTAACCCGTTAGGTCACGTGTCTGACAGCAAAGTGGTACTAAACCGCAGTCTGTTTCCAATGGAAACCGGCACATAATATATATGAAAGGAGAAATCAACATAAAAACAATCACAATCGGTACAAAAACTTTTATAAATGTACCCCGTTCAAACTACTGTTGAAATATTGTTAAAAGAAGCATTGCACTAATATGTACAGGATATAATGGAGATGCTTAATTAGAAATTGTGAGGCTAGGAGTATTAGAAACCTACAAACCTAATCTAACCTGAAGCTTTACATCATGACTCTCGTGTTTCAATCTTCTATAAATTGTACCATGTCCTGTCATGCACAGCCTGCAACTTCTCATGTATGGAAATTGGGATTATGGTTCTGTAAATACTATTAGTACATCTATTATTATGATTTATCTAGAAAGCGCTGACATATTGCACAACTCTATTTTACCATCAATCAGATTGTTTCCAGGGGATTTTGCAAAAGTGATTTATGTCCCAAAGATGTGTAAACTATGGCCAGCTATAGATGAAGCCAGGTAACCTGCCAGACTGTACATGGAAGCAAGCTGGAAATGTGAGAACATAATACTCAGCAGTAGTAATGACTGTCAAGTGTTGTACGGATCTTCAGTACGCGCCCATAGACGTCTATGAGCCCATACTCTACAGTATCCGTAAGAAAATAAAATGATTGCGTGTACCAAAGCATGCTGTATTATAGAAAAGTAGTAACCTGTAGTGAGAATAATGTGCTTCTCGAAGGCACCATGTTTTACGGGTTTGTTATATGTAGGTACTCCATGTTCTGCCATATAGGGTCCGTACACATGGCTCCACCTAGGCACGCTGTGTATATGAGGTTTAGCATTAGCTATTTTCCATCTGAATCCTCTGAGAAATTTGATTTGTATGGAAGCTTCAAGACCCTACCCCAATGGCCCATGTTGAGGACAAAATAAATTGGATTAATTTCCATTTTTAAAAATTATTATTATTGTTTAATGAAAATGAGCGGCACCAGTGGTGTCTGACACTTCTCTCTTACGACTACACAGAATTAACTTTGTAATTTGGCCATGCGGAATGGAGGGCTGGACATTGTGAATGTAGACCCTAAGATCGTTCAGCAGACAATGAATTTATGTCTTTAGTTGGCTTATATGTATTCATAACGCCCTGTCACAATAATATATTTGTTTATGCCACTATTCACTGTTAAACATGTTATGTGATGATCTCGGTGATAAATGGCGGCAGCGCTGTGTCCGATCTACAAGATTAAAACTCCATTTCCAGTTTTATAGCTGTGCTAATTCTGAAGGTAATATTCCTCTATCTGATGGCGTGTCTTCCCCATTATGTCGGCTTTTCACTTTCTGACCTTTTTGCACTGGCACCATCTTGGAGGACCTGCGTGCACTTTCGGCCTCTTTGTTACTACATTAGATCAGTCCGCAAACGGTTTTTTCCTTATTGAAAGTGACTATAAAATCCCGGTAATAAAATATATATATGCTGCAGATGTTGCCTGTAGAAGGATGACACATGGAACTGCACATTGTACGTATTAGCACTTTCTGAAGACGTTGTGAACTTGCCCTTTGGCAAATTGAAGGACTTTAGTTTTCAGTAATTTATTTACCTCTTCTGGGTATTTCAGAACCTAATGGTGATTGATTTTATGTGAAATTGTTCATCAGAGAGGTTATGAGTTAATTTTTTTGTACCCAAGAGATAAAAAAAGAAATGGCTGCCAATTTAATTGCCAAACCGTACACATTTTTTATTCAGTTTGTTTGCAGTTTCTGAAGCCATTGCACCAATTATTTAACCGATAGATTTGTAATAAAACATTTCACATATTATTACAAAGTAGCACCTGCGATCATCAGCACGGGCGGCAGTGAGTACACGAGCCGCTCTGGTTGGACAGCATCAGGGAGGCAAGGTTGACTCTACCTTGCCATGTAAGCAGTGTTATACGCCCACTTGACAGTCTAAGGCCTGATTTGCATGTTGGGCCCCAAAACTAACATCAATTACTCAGGAACTTTGGGGGCAAGAAGAAAAAATAAAAGGTGCTAGACTCTGTAAGACGTTGGCAGCTTCAGTTTTTTGGGCAGGTGACCGGTTCCCTTTAATGGTACCTGTAGAGATGTAGAGCTCCAGTAGGTTCATGCAATTTAGATTTTGATCAGAATTGTGAAATCGAGATTAGCCCCGTCCTTACGGCAGCGGCTTCTCATCATGGCGGGAGAGGGCGCTATAGGAAGAAGCCATTGGAGACACAGTGAGTCCAGCACCAGCAGGCTCTCTCCGGACCCCCGACCTATTTAGCATTACCTCCTCAACACTTTCCTCGATATCTTCACCCTCTTCCGTATACCTGCCGGGGCCGCCTTACCTCACAGCACACCTGTTGCTCCCGGGCCCTGCCCCCATGTACCAAGGGGAAGCCCCAGAGGATAAGAAACCCGGGGACACACTGGATCTTGTGGGCGCTCAGGAGGAAGAGGCGAATGGAGAAGATATGCAGCCAGATAAATATGAAGGAAAGATCCCACACACACGAGACAGAGGCGGTCTAATGTTTACTGAGGAGCGAGACCATCTCCTATACAGAGAGCAGTGACTTTTTTTTAGCCTACTTCGTAAAAGGAATGTAACTAAGGAATTGCTATGCATGCAATTCCCTGATCTAAAAAGAGATATCAACAGACAATTCTTTACCATAAGGGAATTGCAGGGACAGTTATTCCATAATACATTTTGATAATCAGAATTGTCCCCTTAACAAGTGAGTGTAACCACACGCAGCACCTCAGTATATCGTATGGAATGTATGTGCATCTAATGCCCTTATAGTAAAGAATTGTCTCTTGGTATTTTTTTAGTTTGTTTAGCAAAAAACAAGAAAATTGTGAAATGTCTGAGTGAAAAGAAATTGAGATTTTATTTTTAGGCCATATCGCCCAGCCCTAGTTCACACCACCAATAAGTAAGTGGGATAATCAACCTGAGATGAGGATCCTTCTCCAGCAGCAGAGTTGTTGTTTATGGTATCTATGTCCGAAGTCAGATTCTTGATAATGGTCAATCTGAATATAAACTGGAGGGTTATTACGGTTTCAGAAAATAAAGATTATTCTTTGTACAATGAAAAGTTATTCAAATTTCCAATATATTTTGTGTGTCAAAATCTCGACTTGCAGTCACTTGTTAGGAACCTTCATTGTATACCTCCAATGTATAGTAATCCATCCTGGTCATGTGATGACACACAGGTGCACGGCTCGTGACAGTTACAGTATGTGTATCAGAGCTGTCTACTAATGATCCCAGCACCTGTGTGTTCATCACATGACTATGGACACAATTTTATCTTCTGGAAGTATAGTAAAGAAAGTTCCTAGTGAATGACTGCAAGCAGAGATCTTGAAAACAGTGAGGAATTAGTATAGAAAGTATATTGGAAAATAGTTTCATGTTTCATTATACAATGAATAAGCTTTATTTGCTGAAACCATAATACCCCTATTAGGCTCCATACACACATTGCGTGATTTGGTGCAGAAACCGCATACACTGTAAATGCAGGCAATTCCGCAGATAATGCCCGCACTTAATGGTGCGTTTTTAGGTGCGTTTCTTACATTTTGATGCATAATTAGGTGCCGGGTTTTATGCAGCGGATTATGATGCTCTTTTATATACTTGTCAGATAGTTAAGAGATTAAATTTACATGCTGCGGAATTTAAAATACGCATCGCAGGTCCATTTACGCGCCAAAAACTTTTGCAACTTGTAAATTAGATGACTTGGATTACTCTGCGTATTTGCTGCATGTAATTAATAAGCATCATGTGCATTTGGCTTTAGGGTGAATACATTCTTGATATATGTGGGTGGTCATAGTATCACAGCAACCTGCAACCCAGGAAGGTTTCATCTATCTCCTCTCTCTCATGATTTAATCATGAATTTGCAAAAATTTCCGCACATTATCATTTCAAAGCTATTATAATGTCTCCCAAAGATCAGATGGGAGTGAAACAAGAACAGTCCAGACCCCCCAGATGAACCCAATGCGGTCGATTATGTTATTGTATAAATAAAGAGATGTGAAGCATGGAGTTGTTTTTCCTATACTTGTCACCACAATTTAGTTTGATGAAAATATAATATTTTCTAGGTTTGCGGTTCTTATTGCTACTGAATCGGATCTTTTCTTTACCCCCCCCCTCCCTCCAATGTAAATGTTTTCTTATAGGTTTGCGGTGGATTGAAATGTGCAGTGAAATGTGGAAGTGCAGAGAGAAGGCTGTCAAAATCTGGTCTCGTTGGAGTGGCGCGCTGAATATGTGAACCGGCTTCCTCAGCGGCTCGCCTAATTGTCAGGGCCTTCTGGAGAGGCAGCAGCCCTGCAGCACGCTGTAATGGTCCATCAGACTGGCACCTGTGTATATTGTGTAATCACTATCCGTCAGGCTTGACATTTCTCAACTTTCTTTTGAAGGCATATGTGTGCATTTAAAATGCATAGCTTACAATAAGTAGTGTATCTGGAACAGCGGCTTAGCAAGAGCCGAAGAAACCACCTCTCCTGCTCATTTCTTCTGTCACAAATACATGATGGAAAAATGTGTCCAAAGCCTCCACACCGCTCCGGATAACTTCAGGGGACAGTAAATCATTCCTTGAAAGATTTCCATACAACCTGACCTGCACAGGGAAAAAAATTCTTCCCGCATTGTTCCTGTACTGTATTGACCCAGTGCCCCAATTTTGCTTTGGTTTCGTGAAACTGTTAGGCTACAGGTACAAAGGATGGAGATGGGGCGTCTTTGGTTATGCAACATCTTGCAGTCCAGAGAAATACATCGACTCCCGCTATAGTGCAATGTACGTTCAACTCTATAGATTTCTAGACAGAATTTCCCTGTGATACTCATGACTTTCTCTGCATAAAGCAGACATGGATAAAATCTTGATTTTTGGGAGAAAGCTAAACCATTAGGGTATGTGCACACGATAAGTGGCTTTTACGTCTGAAATTACAGACTGTTTTCAGGAGAAAACAGCTGCCTCGTTTCAGACGTAATTGCTCCTCCTCGCATTTTGTGAGGCGTCATTGACGCCCGTAATCTTGAGCTGTTCTTCATTGAATTCAATGAAGAACGGCTCAAATTACGTTTCAAAGAAGTGTCCTGCACTTCTTTGCCGAGGCAGTCATTTTACGCGTCGTCGTTTGACAGCTGTCAAACGACGACGCGTAAGTGACAGGTCGTCGGCACAGTACGTCGGCAAACCCATTCAAATGAATGGGCAGATGTTTGCCGACGTATTGGAGCCGTATTTTCAGACGTAAAACGAGGCATAATACGCCTCGTTTACGCCTGAAAATAGGTCGAGTGAACCCAGCCTTACAGAAACCACTTTGATCTTTTAATGTCTTAGCAGTAAGTTTTGTAGACTTAAATGCGGCATACATTTTTTTTTTTAAAAAAGAAAAAAAGTTAGGTTTAAGTATCTAATTTTTGGGAGCATTGGCTTCGGGGCTCCTGGGATTTGTCCAGCCCGGATATTGCAGTTGAAATACAGTCACTTTATATGGAATATTGAAGAAATAACAAGAAAAAAGGGCAAAGCAAAAAGTTGGGCAACTACAATCAAGTGACATAATATATCTAGGTTGTATGTACGTCAGGTGACACTGGTACCGTGTAGCCAGTGTAAAAAAAAATATATATATATTACTATTTCTTTTTTTCCCAACATATTGTACAGCACTGCTGCTTGAATGCCGTCACTGTTGGTGCTTGTAATGTAACTTTCCTATCTGAAGTAGAGACTTCATGGATTTTACAAAGTCAAAAAGTCCAAGTCGTTTACAAAGTCAATTAACCTTTCTGTATGTTTGAGGAGAGTGATGCAGAGTACTAAAGGAATTCAAGGAGAACATGTAAACTACACAATTATTTTTATAAGTTGAGACAAAAATTAGGTTATTTCTCATTTGCTTGTGCTTTATGGTCCTTTCCTACATTGCGTAAATTGGTCATTAAATCTGCTAGCATAACATAACGTTATATTCAAATGAAATAGCTTTTTAGGCTGTGTTCACATCTGCTTTCACTTCTTTCCATCAGGGCTTCCAGTATTTTTGACAGCTAGAATAGCACGATCTTTAGCAGACTCCATTATGAACCAGAGGGGCCCCATTATGAGTTAATAGCATCTGTCCGGACTCATTGGGTCCTTTCAAACATGGATCCGTCTTAACTGTCGTGGCTCTGTTATGCATGGAAGCCGTGACTTTAATGTGAAAAAAATCTTATCTTCGGTTGTTTATGTTGTGGAAGGATACAGCTTGTTGATACTTGATAAGTAAGCACTAAGGCCATGGTTACTTAACGATCGTGATCCCCAGCTGAACTCTTTGCTCCTTTCGGCTGTGATCATCGCTTATCGTCAGGCTGAAGACGGCTCTCATAGACGTTCTATGAGAGTCGTCTTCGGCCTGACAAGGGAACACCGATCACAGCCGAAGGTGCATGGTGCTTAGCTGAGCTCTTCTGCACCTTCATTTCAGTGATGGTGGGGGTCTCCGCACCCGGACCCTACTGATCCAAACTTGTGATTATTGTCTATGACCTATCAAAAGTTTGACGTTTAGTTACTCTTTAAGCTGTCTTACTTTTGATATGCAATCATTGCCATAGAGGCAGAACGTGCAGCTGCTACGGAGCCCTTGGAGAGAAAGTGACCAGTCCTGGCGTTTAGTCCCGTTTCCTATGTTACTTGGCAAACTCCAGAGTAACTGATTTGCTGGCAAATGAGTCTGGAATTTAGCCCAAGGTTTATGGAAAGGGCTAAAGGGCGAAAAAAACATGCCCTTCTGTCCTGAGTGTCATAACCTGTCACCATAATGGGGGGGGGGGGCTCTATTCTATATACACCACTAACCGGAAGACCACCAACCTACAGATGTCTGTGCAAAGTAACAGCTTACTATGTTGTTCTTTTTATAGATACTTCTACCTTTTATATATTGTAACTGATGACGCTTCTACTACTTTTTGTCCTTATTTCGGTGGCAGAAATAAGATTTGTATGAAAAATTCCTTTTATTTTTGTTCTCTCTCTACAGGATTCAGGCAAAAACACGTGAGCTTCGTGAAAGACAAGCCAGAGAAAAGGACTATGCCGAGATCCAAGAATACTCAAAGAATTATGGAGGAGCAGAAGATCCCGCTTATGCCAGCAGCGGTCACTATGACACAGTTGCAAGCAGTGGTACTCTTAATATGAACAGCAGACCCCAAAGTCCAAGAGATGGCAAACAAATGGAAGCATTGTACGCTCAAGTAAAGAAACCGAGGAACTCAAAGCCTCCACCTGTAGACAGGTAGGCACCAGACAAGAATCAATACGTCCTGTACCATAAATTCTTAATGATTAACATTTTAACTGTGCATTGTCCGTCATCAATGTCTGATAGGAAATTTCCGATGTCTGTTATAGGTAGCTCAATCTATTTTTTTGTAACTAGGCAACCCGTATATATAATTTTTAATGGTGCTAAAATAAAGTAATTTATATATGACAAGACTTTACATTGTTGTCAGCAGTCTGCTTACATGATAGTTTAGTGCATTTTGGAATGGGACATGTATTTAAATTTTCATCAATCAGATGTAAATCTGTAGATGAGAGATATTTTTGGGTATTTTTTATTTTTTTTGTTTCATTTGTATTTTTTTTTTTAAAAACAAAACCAAAACAAAAATTTGTGGAGGCAGCCATATTGAAAACACGCACTTCCTTCCTGCATTTCAGCATCATGTGTGTGCTTTATGGCAGCTGCAACAAATGGGAGTGAAGTGTCAATAAGCTAATACAGTCGTTAGGAATGAATGGAGTATTACTGCCTCCCCCAGAGACCAGGGGGTGATCATGCTATTCTACTCTTCCTCCAGCAGTACTATAGAGCTGTCCTTAAAATCCCATGTCCTCTGCTGACCTTGTCCCATTATTTGTGCTAAAAAAAACAAAACTAGTTATATTTTCTATTTTCTGATGATACATTCCCTTTTAATGTATTTTTTCCAAGGTCTGGCGAGTGGATATCAAAGGATTTTAGGACAATTCTAAATCATAGGAGATAAAAATACCACGAATTATATGAGCCAGCTCCTGCGTTTTAATGGCATTTCAATACGTGTTGTCTTGTTGGGCTGCAAGATTCTCAGTGGATTTATTTTCTTGGCCCTTTGTTATTTAAGAATATACAAAGAAGTTTTCTGGATATATTCACCAGCCCCAAATTAGTTCCCGCTGATAAAGGTGGATTTTTCTGGTACACTCGGCAGTAATTGACGTTACTACAAGTCTTTCTAGTTGACCTAATTAGAAGCGTTGTCAAAATTCTCCCTTGTAATCTACCAGTTTGACTTAAATTTCACCAACACATGCCAAATTTCATACAGGGCACTGGGGATCCTTCTTGATAAACATGATCTGAAACAAAAAAAAACACTCCTCAATTTGTTTGCTCTTAGCTATGGTTAATTGGAAAGTTGCAAAATGTTAAATCGAGCCCTAGGGTTAACCTAAAAGCCAACTTTTCAAAGCGTTGGCTTCATCCTTAAAGTGTAGATTAGACTCGAGTCTGACAGTTTTCTCCCTTTAAATGTGAAATATCATCATATGTCTTTCTGTTGCAGGGATTAATACCTTTTCAGCTTCTTTTTGATGTGTAATAAAAGCAAACACAGAAATAAAGGAGCTAAAAATACTTAACCACATCTTAATGAACAGACCTAGAATCGTTGAAATGTTGCATTGTATTATATCATTACATACAAATCACCTTTGTGTGTGTGTGTGTGTGTGTGTGTGTGTGTGTGTGTGTGTGTGTATATATATATATATATGTGCCCAAATACTTAGAAAGCTCTACTGACATGCCTGTTTTAGTGAATTCTTTAATTCCCCATGAAATAAAAATGCTGGAACATCTTTTCTTAGAAATCTGCATTGTGCCGTTCCTCTGTTATTCCTTCTTGAAATGTACGTAGAAATTGACAACTGGGTGTTACAATTCTTGCCGATGGGGCGCGATCCTACACGTTCAGCAATGAAACTTTTAGAAAGTTTGATTGTGTAGGGACATGTCGCATTGACAATTGGCATGGTAAAGCCAGGTTGTCATTTTATGCATACATTTCCAGGAGGGATAACAGAGGAATGGCACAATGCAGAGTTCTAAAACATTTTTATGCTCTAGAATTGTTTTATGGGAAATGCAAGTAGTTTATGAAACAGACATGTCAGACGAGCTTACCGATCCTTTTTCAAAGCAGAACGCCAGGCTACTAAGGCACATTTGGCTTATATGTACGGCAGTTACCTAAAAATCTTCTCGCTGGTGGTTTAGTTGCTTGTAGTTAACAATAATTTTATTATAACTGTAATACAGCAATATAAGTACCAAGAATGGGTTGGGACCCGATCAGGACAAAGCAGGGAAAATTTTTTAAAATATTTTGTCTCTAGAGGTTTCCCTGCCCTTTATCATGACACTCAGTCCAATCCTGTAACTAGAGCTCTATATTCGGTTCATGCCTGAAGCCTTATTAGGGCTGTCGGAAATAATCTCATCATGCACTGACTTCTTTGTGAACTTTTGCTAGGTTTTTGCTTATAAAAAGAAGCCTATCTGAGCACACAGCTGCAGTATAAAGCATGGGGAAGCGAGAAAGAGCAGCAGTTTAACCAACGATGAGACATGAGGTATATTTAAGACTCAGACCTCAGATCTGCTATTTCGCTTCGACTGCCATGCAGCTAAGTTGCAGTAACTGATCACCGTTGTGTCCTAATAGTGTTCACATCTGCGTTGAAGGGTCCGTTAGGGGCCCCTGTTACAGAATAAATACCGGAAGCAATAGCGCAGCATGATGTGCTATTGATCTGGTAAAACCACGCACACCACGAAGGAACCCATTAAAGTCAAAGGGTACTGTCTGCTACCAGTAATGCCCGTCGTGCAACAGAACTGACGCTTCTGGTATTTCGGTTGTTCTACTCCTCTGATGGAGCCGAATGCAGTTGTGAAAGACAACCAGTACCGAAAAAAAGACATAGCAGGTGTAATGGTCACACATGGGGTTAAAATAGTTTTAGACGCAGGGAAAAATAGTAAATTGCAATACTTCTATAGGTGTCTAAGCAAAAAAAGAAACCCATTTCACAAGGATTTTTTTAAGATTTCTTGTATGGATTTTCTTCATCTTACCATTCACTGCCGCTCTTGGAGATGGATGTTCTTCGAGGATGACCCAGATACGCAGTGATTGCTTTATAAGATGGCATTTGCTTGTCTTTATTGCATTCTGGCAGAACATGTCATAGATACTGATATGATGCATCATAAACCGCATACAGTGGCCCAACATGTGCTGTTCATGAATGGTGGATGTCTTATAACATACCCAGGAGTCTTGCGAAACCTTCTTTTCTGCTGTTCTATTTCCGGGCACCTGGTCTGCGCTGTCCTACCAGTCTGATTGATTGACATAAAATTGGCACAAAGCTACAGCAAATCGAAATAGCCTGCCAATTCTCCGCTAGCCACACGTAGCTTGCTGTGGATGCTTTAATGGACATATAAATACCATAATCATATGTTTTTGTGTATGCATCTTACCACGGTTGGGAAAAAGCCCATTTTAGACAGAAGACCTTTAGTGATCTGTGTATTTTTTCATCGTGTAAGTGCTACTCAGACATGTCAAGAGGAGATTCTCTAGAGAAAGGAAAAGAAAGTGTTGGCTAGTAAATCAGTCGGTGCTTTTTTCTTTGTTCTTTTTAATTCTCTTTCTCTTATGTAGATCTATTTAATGGTTAATTGTCTTATTTTGAGAGCATCCATCATTAGATCCTTTCTCTGTAATAAAACTCACGAAACTATTTCACTGGTGTAAGCTCTGATTATAGTCGATGCATTCGGGTCAGAATCATGCGTTTCAAGGAAGCAGATATAAATGTTATTTCAGGTCATTTTTTATATCTCCAGCTGTAATTGGAATTTAGGATTTAGGAGTGCAATAGAGCTATATATTGGCATCGGAAACCGTCTACCACTGCATTAAAGGAGTTGTCCAATCACAGAGGATCCCTTTAAGACGAGAGCCACAGCAGCAAGCCGCTGATTGTGATTAGGGTTGTTGGCCGCTCGTTTCCCCTGCAGCGGCCACTGCGCGTAATATTGCATGCATCCATTCAAGTGACTTGCCATCCATGTAACAGATGGACAGACTGGGTTCGTTGCTTGTTAGCTACTCACTGCTGTGGTTTATAAAGGGAGTCCCAAACTGGGGACCCTCCTCTGTGGTATCCATATTCTCTAATAGGAGATATGGAAAGCATTGTCAAGAAACAAGACAACCAGTTTAACCCTCCCCGAGAAGTTGAATTTATATTGATATTACAAATAAAAATAATTATTCCATTGTATGATTATTGATCATTTGCTTATAAAGGACACTGCATTTTCAGTGGTTTAGTATTGCCACCTGCAGCTCCGGGGACATGTTTTTGAATATAACCCAAGGCACCATTTGCGTGTTTATGCTCTCCCGAAATTATATGGCTTTTCTGTAGGTTCTTTCAGTTCTTCCACACTCCAGACATATTCGGTTTATTGGCGTATCCTTACTGTTTAATTAAGATTTCCCAATTTTATCATCTGCCTTGAAAAGATGGTGCTGTGTGTACCTGGCATCAGACTGAAGATCTGCCTGCTACTTTCGATCACTCTGCAGCCATCTGCGTTCTATTCTCTCTGAATGCAGCCAGAAATGCCTCCACCCTCTCTATTTCCTCCATTTTTTTTAATTTTTGTTTGCCATATAACAGTTTATTTAGCCTAAACTCTGAATTTCCCATCAGTATACTAGGGATTTTCATCCTAAATCAGGACCAGATTACGTTGGAGTGGAAAACAAGATCGGCTTTTATATCTACTTGAATTTATAACAGAAAGCAGAGTGCCTTGTCGTTTTAGATGGTGATTGCTACTTGCGGCACTCTCACTCCACAATATGATTGTGTAAATTCTCAATGATCAACATTTACACCTAGCAGTCAATACTTTATCCTTACATACACTGTTTATAATATTGAAATATCTCAATATCATTAATGGTTAAAAAAAAATTAAAATAAATTATAATTTGTAACCATGTTAGAAGGTTTATAAAAACCCATTTTCAAACACCCGGATACAATTTTCTAGGGTCCCCTATCAGAACGCTTATCTATAAGCCGGACCAGAGGGGCTGCTACAAGGATCATCAGCATCACAGTGGAACTGTCTGCTCATCCTCAGGGGACTTTTCTAACCAAAAGGAATGGCCCACATCCACCCTGTACTCTGTATACATAAATATTTGGAGGAATCGAAGTTTTAATGATATCAATCAGCCTGTAGAATCCCTGGACCTTAAGTAAAATTTTAGGAAATTAATAAAATCCACCATGGCAAACTATGAATGAAGGCATGGCCTGCCTTAAGGAGTACCACATATGCGGTCGCACAGGCTGCACCACTTGCCCCTACTGAAAGAAGCACCTCTGGTCCGGGTGTTCTAGGCACCTGCAACCCTGATCTAACACTTGATACCTGAACCTATGGTAAGGTGTCTGTATTGGATCAAGCTACCTAGTTTTTTGATTGGGCAGTATGATTAGGGCAGCTGATGACAATGTCACCTGTACATTGTCTAATTTTGAGCACTATATGATGTGTGGGGGGGTCAATAGAGGAGGTACAGCACAGTAAATCATCCTACCTAAAGCTGGCCCTGAATGAATGTTCACGAGGGTCTCTTTTCACCTCTGTTTTTGTCATCTGTGATCGGTAGCAGGAGCCATTCATAATTGTTGGTTCTGTAATTAAAACCCCCTAATCTTGTGCCGTGCACTCCTATTACGGCTTAACAATCAGTCTGGTAATATTTACAGCAATACATCACTACATGGATGCCTTTCCTTCTAGCTTACATTACTACTGCTCATTGTCTTGCTACAGTAAACGTGTGTTTTCACTTGAATTTCAGTTACCATACAATGAAAATATGGAACTTGTGTTTTCAATGTGTAGCCGTGCGTAGAAAATAATAATGCTTTAGATGAGGTTGGCATATGAAAAGGAAACAAAAGCCAGTCACGGTCTGCAACAAATACTGATTTTCCCTCCAGGAAATGTAGGAATAGCAATGTCTTGCGTGTTGATGAAACACTCACTGCTGCAGGTCTTACCAGAAGTGAAGGCTTCGTACTTCACTTAAAGCAAATGCTCTTCCTGGAAGTTACGGGATAAAAAAATAATCCGTTCTTTCCAACGACCTCTCTGCTGCTCACTTCCCCTAATTAGTATTAGTTGGACAGATAATTAGAAAGCATTGTCCGTGACAGTCACCGTCCATTGCCCATATACTACTAGTGTTCTTACTGGCTGGTAATGAAATCCAGATATTGGCCTGGAGCAACATGGCAGGTGTTCACATCCTTTCGGATTTACAATCATGGAAAACATAATCCCGCTATCCATGGAAAGTACATTAGGTGTAACCCATTGTAAAGGGGAAATGATGGCTTAAATATCTCAGGACCAATCACCTTTAATACGTACCTGATTTAAATTGTCCACAGTGCTTTCCTAGAGGGAATTATTTCAGTAGAGTTTAAATTAGACCATAAGAGTTGGCTTAATATAAATGACTTAAAAGCTTCATAACAAGGACCATATTGACATAGTGTATTCATTGAGTTTCACTGTTTGAAAAATACATTGTTACTATATTATAAGAGTCTACATACCAAAGAGACAGTCCATGCAGCTGCTGTTGGGCGCATGCGAACAGAATAAGACTTACCTAATTTTAGCTCTACATCCTTTAGTATGGCGGTGTCAACCTGCACAAGACTTCAGTCCTCCACAGCCACCTCAACGTCAGCAAAAAGGGGTGGGCATTATCAACCTGTGGGTCAGGCCACACCCTCTTCTCATACATGGGATTTGAAGGGACCAGAAGCATGTGACTGTCGTGGTATAAACCAGGATAAGGTGCTCTATTTTAAAAGGTTTTTCCGGTCTTTAAAAAAAATTGTGCAAATAATTTAACTGCAATAAGATTAGTCACTTGCTAATGTACTGTCTGTAGCTGAAATGTCTCTGTAAGCCAGTCTCGCATGAAGTCACATGACCATTCTCCTTGTGCTGATCTCCGGCTTGTGTGACATCTTGTACACTGAACGCATGGTTATCTCCGTTTCCCCCCTCCCTGTAGTATGTGATATCACATGACTTTTATCTCCTCTGCTCCCTGTTCTCCCCCCTCTTTTCCGGTCTCTTAAAGGATTGTGTTTCACATGCTGGGCAGCAGATCGTGCGGAGTCCGTGAGTAATTACAGTGCTATCTTACAAATTGTAATAGAGCGCATTGCAGGCAGCTGTAAATATAGGCAATGTCTGAGGGAGGGGAGATTTTGGGAACGGGAACCGATTACATGGTAATCCCACACGCAGCAAGCCCTTGCAAATTGAAAGCAACCGTTCTACACAGAACTGGGCAAGATAATGAAAAATTCATGCTTCTGAGCTATGGTGGCATCACCTATTGAACAATCAAACACATACAGGTACTTTTTTTTTTTTTTTTTTAAGTTCTGAAAAAACCCTTTTAAAGAGTTGTCTCGTGACAATAACCCACCCCATTCCATATGCCTTAATTACAGCATATGGCAGTCATGGGGAGGTGTCTTCATTCTGATTTTCCCTCAATTAGTCAGAGCGGAAGGCCACATATAATGCCACGTTTCTCCTGCAGCGGCTCCATAAAGCATGGGCAGAACAAGCTTCACCAGTGCTAAATTGTTTGTCGGGCGTTCAGAGATCAGCTTCTAATTACATAGTGGTTGACTTAGTGAGACAGACCCTTTAATTTTTGGTCAGCATCGTGTGTAAATGTGCAACTAGTCTACTGGCTGGCAAAGGTGGTATAGAATGTTAATGGGTATTTTATTATGTCTGTGTATGTTCCTTCAAGGATTATTCAGCACCTGTGGGCAGCTGTGATTGTTTAATCCATGACATGCTGTAGCCGCATGAAAGTCCTGCCCTTTATCCATGTATTTACTGTGCATTCACATTGACGTTCTATATCCTACTCTGCAGTAGCTATATGAGATATACTTATCATGCAAGTATTACACGCTCTCCTTAATTTGCTTAAAGTGAAAGGTAAAGTGAAAGTATTAAACCTTGAAGGTTATCCGCCTAATTAATTTTTTTGACATTGGATGTTATACGCTTTATAACAATTAGAGCTTTAATTAAATTAGGCATAGGATGGACACGGTCAGATCAGCGGGTGTGTTCACACAGAATTCACATTCATTTCCCATCTATGTCTTTTACCTGTAGAAAATTGGTATTTCTCTTTTTTATTTTTTGTTGCTTTTAATAAAACTAGAACGATTTTTTGCAGGAAGAGGATAGAAGATAAAGACCTATTATTTAATGAGGCTTTTCTTCTTCTTATTATATAGACTGTCAGTCAGAAAGTTTTCTTGCATTATTGGTTGTTCTTATAGTGACGCTTTATTATGAGATCCACCCTGTTGTCTGTATCCTTGAACACAAACCCTCCCCTTAAAGAGGCTCTGTCACCACATTATAAGTGGCCTATCTCCTACATAATGTGATCGGCGCTGTAATGTAGATTACAGCAGTGGTTTTTATTTAGAAAAACTATCTATTTTCACCAAGTTATGACCTATTTTAGATTTATGCTAATGACTTTCTTAATAGACAACTGGGTGTGTTTTTACTTTTGACCAAGTGGGCGTTGTAGAGAGAAGTGTATGACGCTGACCAATCAGTGACCAATCAGCGTCATACACTTCTCCCCATTTATTTACTCTGCACATAGTGATCCTGCGTTGTTCACAATGTGCAGTCACATACACACACATTAACGTTACTGAAGTGTCTTGACAGTAAATAGACATCGCGTCCAACCAGGACGGGATCAATATTCACAATCCCGACACTTCAGTAACGTTTGTGTGGGATTTACAGCACAGCAAGCGTAATCTCGCGAGATCTCGCTGGAAATGACAGCACAGCGTGATTTCGGTGTGCTGTGTGAGTAAGACACACACAAACGTTATTGAAGTGTCAAGATTGGGAATAGACGTCACTTCCTGGCTGGAGGTGATGTCTATTTACTGTCAAGACACTTCAGTAAAGTTAATGTGTGAGTATGTGACTGCACATCATGATCTAGCCTGATCACTATGTGCAGAGTAAATGAATGGAGAGAAGTGTATGACGCTGATTGGTCAGCGTCATACACTTCTCTCCACAACGCCCACTTGGTCAAATGTAAAAACACGCCCAGTTGTCTATTAAAAAAGTAATTAGCATAAAGCTAAAATAGGTCATAACTTAGATCGTTTTTCTAAACAAAAACCACTGCTGTAATCTACATTACAGCACCGATCTCATTATGTAAAAGATAGGCCACTTATAATATGGTGACAGAGCCTCTTTAATCTATATTGTCATCACAAGTGCAAAGTAATAGGGGGCTCGTCAAAATGTCCCTCGTCATAGCACCAATTTAAGCAGTTGAGGGCAGGGTTGTGGCGTCGATAAGCCAAAGTTCTGACTCCTGTTTTCCCACTGTCTGACTCTAGCTCCGACTTCTTCATAAATAATTTTCCTGTAGTAACATAATAACATTAGGATTTTCATTACTATCTTCTAAATAATCAGACTCCTCCACAAATAAGAGGAGATAACTGATTTTCTTAGATTGCTAAAACACAACATATATTTATATGATGTAACATTTCTGGACTTTACTACATTCTTATGAAATTAAATTTGCAACAAGCTTTTCATTTAATAAATCAACACGATCTGAATGATATATATTATTTCATATTTTTACTTTGAAGTTGGAGTCGGTACATTTCTACTGACTCCGATTCCACGACTCCGTCTCTAAAGTGGAGGGGTTTTGTCTGGTCCCACAGTAGTTATACTGGCTTTATGGTTTCACTACCCCTAGCAAGATGGTATCCTATTGTACTTCACGGCTGTGTCCTTTTCCATTATTACTTTCACCTTAAAAGGTTTATTTGGGAAGTACATTTTTTTTTTAGTAGGGGCTACAGATGAAATAAATAAATCAAAAAGCAATACTTATCTATCTTTGTCCGCGGCGCTCCCGGTGGTTATATACATGCACCTAGCATGTGACCGCTACAGTCTATCAGAGGGCAGAGTGGCAATTTGTTGTATTTCTGGCTTTATGCCAGAAATACGATTTGTCGCCACAGAGCTCCACTGATTGGCCGCGGCAATTATATGCTATGTGCTTGTAAACAACCACTGGGAGTGCCGCCAGAGCCTCCGTGCTGGATCGGTACATATTGGTAAGTATTTATTTTTGGGTTTATTTATTTCATTTGCAGTCCCTACTTTAAAAACATTCACTTCCCGGATAGCGCCTTTAGGCTTCTATTAGCCATTACTCTCCTATAATGATTGACCACACATGTCGGACTCACAATGGTTACATTTTTTTGTACTTGAATAAATGGGTTCAACAGTCATATGATTAGCGGAGACATTTACTCAAGGATCTCCCAAATCAAATACCCTGATGTATAAATGTAATTGTTTTACCCCACCCCCCTTCCGCACACACATACACAGACCAGCACATATGGAAATATGACCTTAAAAGCCTTTTCTTAGGCAGATCTGTAAATGGCTGCTTAGGAGTGAGCCAAATGTGTCTGAGCGGTTTTAATTGGCTCCAGAACTCTGGATATGATTTAAAGGTTGTGGAAATAAAATTAAAAAAAAAGGCTAATTCATTTTTCATCAATAATCACTAGCTTTAATATTTCATCACAACCCGCTGATTCCTCCCGACCACCTTCTGGGCTCTGATTCATTATGGCAGCAGACATTATTTAATATCTCTTTTTTTCCCTACCCGTTGATGTGTTCTTTTATACTAGGGACAATGGCAACATGTGTGTTTTTAACACTCTTGAATCTCTAATTGATCAGGGCTTTTTTTTTTTTTAAATGTATAAGTGCAGCTGATCATCACGTTGCATGGTCAGTATTGTGTTCTCCTGTATGGATCGAGAATATGATGTGCTCCTCCGACACGTGCAAAAGACCCACAAAGCACCGTGTATTCAACTAGAGATGTACTATGAAAACATCAAATATCTTCTACGATGACTCATAAATGGGGATACATCTTTGATGCTGCATTTTAACCGACCTGTACATGAATTGAATAGACACAATACAAATGAATTGTCCTGGGTTGCAATACCAGACAAAGCCCATGGACAAGTGTGGCGCTGTTTCTGGAAATAGACGCTGTTGATCTAATCCTAAACTTATGGCTACCTATAGGGATTGTCACTAAAGATAAATACAGCTCTGATTTCAAGTCTAGGCAGATTTTCCATTTAAGAGACTTAGGCTGGGTTCACACGACCACATTAACGTCCGTAATGGACGGACATATTTCGGCCGGAAGTCCCGGACCGAACTCAGTGCAGGGAGCCGGGCTCCTAGCATCATAGTTATGTACGATGCTTGGAGCCCCTGCCCCTCTGCAGGACAACTGTCCCGTACTGTAATCATGTTTTCAGTATGGGACAGTAGTTCCACGGAGAGGCAGGGACTCCTAGCGTCGTACATAACTATGATGCTAGGAGCCCGGCTCCCTGCACTCCGGGACTTCCGGCCGAAATACGTCTGTCCATTACGGACGTTAATGTGGTCATGTGAACCCAGCCTTAGAATGCATGGTGACAGCATAGAAAAAAAGATTTGCTACTTTTTAACATGGGAGCCTACGAGTGACGGATGCCGCTTTATAGCATATGTCACAGGTATGTGTTTAATGTATACGTCATGGGCTTGTCATTAGCTTTTTCATGATATATCTGTTAAGCAGATGCCATAACAGCCAATGGGTGACGGATGCATCAAACAGATGCCTAACCAAGGCGTCCATCACACATAGACTATTGTGGCATACGTCATAAGAATGTCATGAGAATTCCCATAATGGATTCCATAAAAGTCTATGGGTGACTGATGCCACTGTTCGGCATCAGTCACAGCCTTCATTTAATGCATATGTCAGGAGCGTTTCCCAGTGTATACATTAAACGAAGACCATAAACGCAGTGTGAAAGGGGCCTTACACATATGCAACCTGTGCTTTTAAGGTGGCTCACTGCCACTGTATAAGCACCTTTCTACTTATCAGATTGCATGCAAGGGGATGAGCTGATGAGGATGGTGATCTATTGGAGTACAATGGGCCCATATACTGTTTTTGCACGGATCTCTCTGCTGTCTGTGTCCGCCCAATTACCCCACATTTGCTTCAGACGATGTGAGGATCAACAGTTTGGATTTATAACCCCTGATTTAATAAAATAATGGACATGTTAATGGGGTAATTGGCTGTCAGCGGCCCTCACTGAAGAGCAGAGTATTGTGGGTGGCGTACTTTTACATCAACATCCATATTAATGTATTGTCTATTAGGGGCATTTTACCTTAAAGAGTCTTTCTCCCTGGGGGGTGGGTTGTCAGCTCACTTCTTGATGTTCTTGTGCTCATTAATATTTTTCCTTCGTGGCGGTAAGCTCCCTTGGCACTGGTAATTAAAGGCTTACGCAAAGCTTCCAGCCCTGGCCCCAAGTATTACAGAGGGCACAAAATAGCAGATTTTTCAATTTAGAACGAATAATACGATTTTTGTATGTGAGATTTGTTCAGACCTCTTCGCTATTGTCCTGAGTATTTTTCTGAACCTGAAAGGAAGCTATAATATATTAACTGTGTGCTGCCACCGTCCAGACGCTGGCATATGTCCCCTAGCCCTGCACACTGCAGTCTATATACCAAATGGCTTATATTCAGAAGAGAAGGAAATGAAATACATGGACAGGGATTATTCCATATGCTCCAGATCTGGCAGTTTCTCAAATTGAAAATTCCCCTAGCTGTCAGAGTGAAACGCGTGCCAAAGTCACCAAGCAAATGAGGTAGCAGAAGTGGCATAGTGCAAACGCCTTGTAATCCTTTCAATTGTGTTCAGGAAAATTCAGCGAGTCCTTGGGCCACCTAATCATAGTCTAATGTTACTTCAGATTGTTTTATTCAAGGGACATTTCCACCCACAATGGAAAAGCTTAATTAAATCTACAGTAAATATAATTTTTTAAGTTGTCCTTTGCTGTCAAATTGTTAAAAACCTCTATTCAGCTCCCATTACAGTTCCCACCGGGGTTGTCACCCAGCTTATTTAAAGTAATGGACTGCAAATCTGCCTAGTTGGGCATTGACACGTCCCTTGTTCCCATATAGTTGTATTATTAGCCAAATCTGCTCTTCAGTTGTCTGAGAGCTGTATTGATATCCAGTTTTTCCAAGATATAAATAACTTCATAACCATTTAGTAGAATATTAACAAGGTTGTCTCATCTCAGACAACCACTTTAATATGAGAGCCACCATTACATTAATCTGATTTCTAGACCCCTGGCATATATCTATTTTACATGGGGAATCAGTCTGTCCACTGCAGGGAAAATGTAGTATTATATAGAGGCCATTCAGATGGGTAGTCCTCCATGTATAATACATACACGACCTGAGGCCACCACAGCTGCTACTTGTTAGCGGCTCTCCACTCAGGCCTATAGAGGTAGGTCCCTACTCTATGATGTCGATATGTCCAAATAGGTCATATGCACAGGGCTTGTCCTGAAGAGAGGACAGCTTTAAAATGCGTCACTATTGCAAACAAAATAAAGTCTCTAAAGGCGTTGCACAAAAATTTCTCTTTTTACGTTCCAATCAGAAACTAGACGTTGCTAATGTTGTCCGCTACGTCACCTGCGTTGATTGATAGGTGTTGTCCTGTTATTGGTAACAGTGAAGGTCCCAGTTCCTGGACTCCCACAGATCAGACTTTTGTGACATGTCATTTTTAGGTTAACCCCTTTAAAAACCGTTACGCTTAAAATAAAACAGATCAGACCCAGTTGTAGCAGAGGTGCCTGTAAGGATTTTTTTTCTCTTTACTTGAGAAAGTTTCTTGAGCAGACAGAGGGCTGATAATGTGCATATGATCCATTATTAATCAGCTTATCTTTCAGCGGACACTAATCATTTATGTTAGTGAAATAATAGCAGTCAAGGATTATTTCATTTTAAGTGGAATTTTCACTTGTATTCCCGTATGAGACGTCTGCTTAGATAATGGCCCTCGAAACAGAATAATGAATAAGTCTATGAAACTTCTTATCAGCCGTATTCGGTCTCATGAGTCCGTCATGGACTCTTAAGCTGCTCAATGCAATGGACGCTGTTAGTACAAATCTTACATGTCCACGTCATACTACACCGCTGAAATAGAGGACAGCGCCATTAATATGATGGCATATAAATGGGAAAAGGGTAGTCTATCCTCTGGTAGGGGTAGTGTACTCTCTTTTATAGTTTAATGTTTTTATTTGGTTTTACTACCCATCCAAATCTACCCAAAAAATAATGGATAATGTTCCATAAAGAATAGAAATGCCCTGCTATTCGTTTACACTACATAAGCAGCACAGCGACTGGCACACATTGTGTAGGGATCCGCTTTATATCAACCTCAAGAAATGCAGATAAACTTTTTACATTACTAGTACAATAACTATGGGGGGGGGGTGTAGAGGTTGCTGTGACACTTGGGGCCCGTAGGTTGCTCAAAGTCCTTAATTATTATTTTTTATATATATATATATATATATATATATATCTACCTACCTCCTGAAACATCTTTTAGGCTTCGATCACATCTGCATTGGAGGCTTCGTTAGGGTCCTCCGTCACAGGCCCGGCAGAGATGTGCTGTTTGTCTCTAGTAAAACTAAGGACACCATTGATGTAACCCATTAAAGTCAATGGGTTCCGTCGGCCCTCGGTGGTATCAGTCATGCAACACAACTGTTGCCTCAATTATTCCCTTGTTCTTGGAGTAGAGCAATGAAACACACCGATGAAGGTGTGAAAGAAGCCTAAAACGTGCCCGTGATTTGGGTTAGGACTCCACGGCATCACAGAATTGTGCACTTTTCCCTCTAAATATTAAATATTGATATTTCAAAGTTTCTTTGTGGGAAAGAAAGAAGCAGGCAACATTATAAAAATTGCAAAAATCTGTCATGTCACAGGTAAACATTGAAGTTTCAGGTTACTCTGTCACAGTCCTAGATTTTGGACTCTCTGAATGTATTTTCACCAATAATTTCCATTGATTGAGACCAGACACGCGGATTGGGTAATTCATAATTTCCTTCTCTGTGGCTGATTCACATCTATTCTTATGACCTCACATTTTCTATATATCTCATGTCAAGAATGACCTAAACACAAAGCCTAATAATAACCACCTTGCAGTATGATAATTTGCTGTTTATATACCATTTCTATTGGCAGTTTTGCTGAGGCACTGGGTTTTAGGTGCACAGAATTTCCATAAAATACATATTTTTCATACTTATTTCAGATTTACATTCCGCTCCTGACATTGATGCGCCATATCAAGGAATAACCTCACCTTTCTCAAATCACATTCTATTTATGTGTGGGAAATTTTCAGAATAAATGGTGTTCTTGATGGGGTTTTTATCATTTCTAAACAGTCATTACATTATATATGTTAGAAATTCAAGGCAGCAGTTTACAAATTTTCAGGATTTGCTTGCTGGTAATTGGCAGGTGTTTTGAAAAATTTTTTTTTTCTTCAAGCCTTTAAATGAAATTCGTTTTTCATAACAGATAAAATATAGAATGTGGATGTGGATGTGAATGCCTCATCTTCAGATTCTGCTTTAAATGTAATAATTAAAGCTTATTTTCTTATTGCCTTTTCTGAATTTTGATATTAATGGTATTAAAATAGAAGAGCTGTCAAAAAAAAAAAAAAAGAATGCGTCAATGCAAAGAGGTGTAACTTGAAGCTCCTGGACCCGAATGCAAAATTTGTGAAAGGGTCCCCCAACTATTAAAGAGAACCTGACAGTAGGTTTGGAGCCAATAAATCATCAGTACGCCATAATATAGATGGGGTTTAGTGTCCCCAGACCTGCTTACCTCAAAGACAGCAGTTTTGCGAATAGTTAATGAACTAAATTACCACTTACCGAGATGAGCCCAGGAGCAGCATAGGACACTGCTCACATGAATTCGAGGACAGTACATCTCTCTTCACTGCAGATGCGCAGTGTGCTGTCCTCCACTTTTTGCGCACAATGCACATGCGCCAGATCCTGCTTCTGGGCTCATCTCGGTAAGTGGTAATTTAGTTTAATAACGGATTCCGAAACGTCCGTTATTTATGTGGGCAGGTTTGGAACACTAAGCCCCAACTACATAACGACATGCCGGTAGTTTAGTGGCTCCAAACCTACTGACAGGTTCCCTTTTAAGCGTCATTTATTGTACTGATCTCCTAATTGGGAAAGGGGGAACTTTTGGGACCCCTCCGACTCCAGGGCTAAGTACTGACTGTGACCTCTGCACCCTCATGCCTACACGCCTGGAAATACACATGGTGTTTCCTCAGCTCACCACATATGTATGAATATGCAAAGTATTTGTACCAAAAATATTTCATAGGAGCTATATCTTTAGCAAAAAGCCTCATGCAATCGTCCGTTTAATGTTTCCATCTGGTACCGTCGTGTAATAAGGCACACACAGGATTCTATGGACTCCTATTGTACCTCGGAAAGAATACTGAATAAATCCATGACATAAACTAAAAATCCTGTCAGGTTCAATCACATACCTGCTCTGGATTGTATTCTCTCCTGGAGGGCTCCATACAGCTGCACACAGGTCTGTAATAGGAACTTGTTCTCGTTGTCATGTACATGAGCCCTCGTCTTGTAGAATATGTAGGAGATTTTCTAACACTATAATGGACATGTCTTTGTCCTGTGTGTGAGGTGATCTCCATACTGTTCTAGAGGCCAACGTAAAGAAGTCACCCCCTGATCTTCCTAGAGTACGATGGGGCGTAATATTTAGTATGGGTGACCATGTCCAACAGAGCTCGCAGTTTGTCTTTCGCCCGATTGAAGGCTTTATATAATAACACATTGATTAAAATATTTTCATTACTTTACGTTCACCATCTTCTATTCACCAATACAAAGAACTTGACACTTCATTTCACATCTCCTCCCGGCCGCGGCTATTGAGAGCGTTTTCAGTTAATAAGCAGCCAACAATAATTCAAGCTGAAGGACACTTCTCAAAAATGTGTTTTCTGCCATTTTCTTGTCTACGCTTCCACCAAATATGTCTGAAATTGCACATTTGCCTTTTGCTTGATTCCATGTCAGTGATCTGCCGGACAGCTGATTGACGTTAGTTGACCAATTACTGTGCGTGCGTTTTCTCCCCAGTGCACTAATCCGGCCTGTAGCTGTTTAGTGTATCATATTTACAGCACTTAGCAGGGTGAATGAATACGGTCTAAATGTCATTCACTGAAAAGTTCTATCCCAGAATACGTTAATACTTACATTTTTACTGCGGTCATGTTATTTATCACGATTAAGAGATTCTCAAAAGTTTTCGGACTGTGCAGTCATTTTAATTTTGCATTATAAGGCCCTCATTTACATCGCGTTTGTGCTATCCGCCGAGCGTGTACGTTTTTTTAATATAAAATGTGGACCATTGAAAGTGTATACAAACGTGTACCATTTTCTGTTTACGTCTGTGTTTTTCATAGCGTGTACGTTTAGCGTATACTCATACGTCGGTATACGTTTCTGCCCATTTTTTACCTAAAAAAATATACGTTTTTTTTAAAGTGAAAAAAACTTATAAATTTACTGTATGTAAACGGATACAAACGTATAGCACTACATTTACATACGTCGTCCGTTGAGATCAATGCTAAAAAGTTGTCGCATGTACCTTTTTTTGAAGTACAGCATAGCGTAGCAGACTATTCTTTTCAGTACTTTCAAAAACAGTATCCCAACGTAAACCATGACAAACAGACCAAACAAATTCTATTTTGGTCTAAGTTTGAACCATCGTAGTCTATGTATACGCAGAGCTATGTGTTTTAATACTTTTTTAGTGTGTAATAACGTATACGCCCGGTGGATACCACAAACACTATGTGAATGGGGCCTCAGTTGGTCTTGATTGAGGAGTGCGTAAAGAGAACCCAGTATGTCCATGAGTACGCTCCAAGTAAATATATAAGTGCATCTACTTGCAGGCCCTGTGTTACATATAGTGTGCTCACTAATGTAATTTTTTTTTTTCTAGAGGACTCTCGTGACTTTTGAGATCTGGTATTATAGTTGCCAGCAACCGTACTTTCCTACTTTGCAACTACACTTTTCGGTGCATGGAGTTTAGTGTACTACGCAATGACTTCACACTGTAGGATCTATACCAACACGTGTAACTTGAACCACCTGGACTCCAATGCTAAACCTGTAGCACTACCCGCACCTACCTCGTGGAATACTGATGTCTTATGTGGCAGAGGGGCTTTTGGGCCCCTTCAGACACCAGGGCCGGATGCAACTGCTACCTCTGCACCCGTTCTAGTTACCCCGCTGTATACACCTCAAAAAGGGACATATTCATTTTATGACTAGATTGTTCTATCTACAGTTAGTGCACTATTATCATGAAATGTCTACATAGATCTCCACTGGCATTTTTGCAACAGTTCTGCATTTTTATGTGGTAGAGGGACCTTTAAACCCAGTCAAACACCAAGGTACTGATGTATCTTTAATAACCCCTGCTATGATGCTACACCAGTAATATTGACTACATTCTTAATCCTGATGACCAGTATGGCTCTAAATCTATTTCTGCAATCTAAAAATGTAGGTGAATATAAAGTAAAACTTCTAAAGGAGCTGGTAATGTCAATCACCCATATACATGAGTCTGGATATTAGCAGAACTGATATAAAGTGCAATACATACTTCCATTACAGCCCCCCCCCCCCCCAGCCTGAAATGGACTGCTAACAAGGATCCATAGATTGCATTTCAAGTTCAGATGTATAGAAGATCTACTCTAGTGTTACCTTGTCTTCAGATTTACTTCATTATACTAGATAATGTGCACCTCTCGGCATCTTAAAGGGGGTTTCCTGAAAACAAGTCTCAGAGGAGAGGATACACCTTAGTTGCTCAACATACCATAGAATTATTGTGTTGTCCTTCTTCGCTCAAGCAACTGCCCATCTGGAGCTATTCATCTTAACTCGACATTTCTGTCTCAATCTTCAAATGTGGCATTCAAATATCAGTTCTGTGGTGTACGGGTGATCCGTAGGAGAAGGAAATAGACAAAGGCCCTAAATTTGGAATAGGTTCCCCAACATCTCGTAAGCCCTTTTATGGTTTTGGTATTAATGATGGACAAGTCTGAGGGATCTCCCTGGTCTTTGGTTCCTTGTGTTTGGAGTTAGGCTGGATTCACATGAGCATGTTCGGTCCGTAAAGGACGGAACGTATTTCGGCTGCAAGTCCCGGACCGAACACGCTGCAGGGAGCCGGGCTCCTAGCATCATAGTTATGTACGACGCTAGGAGTCTCTGCCTCGCTGCCGGACAACTGTCCGGTACTGTAATAATTTCAGTACGGGACAGTAGTTCCACGGAGAGGCAGGGACTCCTAGCGTCGTACATAACTATGATGCTGGGAGCCCGGCTCCCAGCAATGTGTTCGGTCCGGGACTTGCGCCCGAAATACGTTCCGTCCTTTACGGACCGAACATGCTCATGTGAACCCAGCCTTATACTTGCCAATCGAAGGCAGATGGGCAAACTGTGCAACATGTGTTTGGTCTCAGAAGGAGATTGCCCAATAATCTGCTCAAAATTAAGCACATCCACATTGGGCATCTTGGCTTCTAGTCTGTCAGTGCAGTTATCTTCAGCCATACGAACAGGCCTGTGTGATGCCAGAAGACGAAATGTTGCCCAGAGCTCATTCCAAGCAACAGGATTATGCCGTGTGTGACTTGCATTTAGCAGCTGCATGGGAAATACAGACAGAAGATTTCTTGATGTGCATCATAGGACAAGTTACATAATGTATTGCTTGGTTTATACAGAAGTGAATTATATCTGCATTATATACACATAAAGTCTATTTCAACAGCACTGGGAATAAAGAAGCATACAGCGCACATGACTTACATTTTCATTATGCAGAGAAAATCAGAAAATACTGAAGCATTATTGTATATATACACAATGCAGTTTTTAAAGACACAAGCAGAAGTGGATTAAAAGGGGGGAAAAAAAAAGCATTTAATAAAAAATAACAAAAAAAAAAAGACACCTGCACCAAAACTGTACTATGTGAATAAGGTCTTGCAAATGAGAAAACAATATCTGTGACATGAGTATAAAATATTCTGTTTGTGGTTTGTAGGGCATCTCAAATGTTCAATGTGGCCAAGTTCAACCAAGGGATGGGAAAAGGGAAGGGAAAAATTTCCACACATTGACATCGGAGCTGATATTTTTTCGTTTTAGGAAATTATCTAACCCTTTTTTAAAGCCATCTACTGTCCCTGCTGTGACGGCTCCTGCGGTGACTATTCCATAGATTCACAGTTCTCACAGTAAAGAAGGCTTGTCGCCTCTGCAGGTTGAACCTTTTTTTCTCCAGACGGAGGGAGTGCCCCCTTGTTTTTTTAGGGGGTTTTACATGGAACAGGATTTCACCATATTTCTTGTATGTGCCATTAATATATTTATATAAGTTAATCATGTCCCCCCTTAGTCGTCTTTTTTCAAGGCTAAATAGGTTTAATTCTAATAATCTTTCCTCATAACTTAGATTCTCCATGCCCCTTATTAGCTTCGTTGCTCTTCTTTGTATTTTTTCTAACTCCAGGGCATCCTTTCTATGAACTGGAGCCCAGAACTGGACTGCATATTCTAGATGAGGCCTCACTAATGCTTTAAGTGGTAATATTACATCCCTGTCCCGCGAGTATATGCCTCTTTTAATACACGACAATATCCTGCTGGCCTTTGAAGCAGCTGATTGACACTGCATTCTGTTATTTAGTTTATGATTTACAAGTACACCCAGATCCTTCTCAACAAGTGACTCCCCCAGTGTAGCTCCCCCTAGGACATATGATGCATGCAGGTTGGGTACCCAGGTGCATAACTTTACATTAATCTACATTATATCTCATTTGCCAAGTGGATGCCCAAACACACTTTGTGTGCAAATCAGCTTGCAATTTATGAACATCTTCCATAGACTGAACTATATTACATAGCTTGGTGTAATAGAAATAGTGCTATTAATCCCATCCTCTATATCATTAATAAATAAGTTGAATAATAGTGGTCCCAGCACTGAACCCTGGGGTACACCACTTATAACCGGGGACCATTCAGAGTAGGAATCATTGACCACAACTCTCTGGATACGGTCCTTGATCCAATTCCCAATCCAATTACAAACTATACTAGTCCTTCTCAATGAATTAGAATATAATCAAAAAGTTAATTTATTTCAGTAATTCAATTCAAAAAGTGAAACTCCTATATTCTATAGATTTATTACACACAGAGTGATCTATTTCCAGCATTTTTTTCTTTTAATGTTGATGATTTTGGTAACAGTTAATAAAAACCCAAAATTTAGTGTCTCAGAAAATGTGAATATTATATAAGCCCAATTTCAAAAATGATTTTTAATACAGAAATATTGGCCTACTGAAAAGTATGTACAGTATATGCCCTCAATACTTGGTCGAGGCTCTTTTTGCATGAGTTACTGCATCAATGCGGCGTGGCATGGAGGCGATCAGCCTGTGGCACTGCTGAGGTGTTATCAATGTGGCGTGGCATGGAGGCGATCAGCCTGTGGCACTGCTGAGGTGTTATCAATGCGGCGTGGCATGGAGGCGATCAGCCTGTGGCACTGCTGAGGTGTTATCACTGCGGCGTGGCATGGAGGCGATCAGCCTGTGGCACTGCTGAGGTGTTATGGAAGCCCAGATTGCTTTGATAGCGGCCTTCAGCTCGTCTGCATTGTTGGGTCTGGTGTCATCTTCCCCTTGACAATTGGACTTATGTAATAGTCTAATTTTCTGAGACACAAAATTTTGGGTTTTTATTAACTGTTAAAATAATCATCAACATTAAAAGAAAAAAATGCTGGAAATAGATCACCCTGTATGTAATGAACCTATATATTATGAGTTTCACTTTTTGAATTGAATTACTGAAATAAATTAACTTTTTGATTATATTCTAATTCATTGAGAAGGACTAGTATATACTATTATACTTTCTAAACCTATAGTCCTTAATTTACCCATTAGACGTCTATGGGGGACAGTGTCAAATGCCTTTGCAAAGTCCATAAACACTATATCCACAACGGCCCCTCTGTCTAGGCTTCTGCTCACCTCTTCATAAAAACAAATCCGGTTGGTTTGACAACTTCTGTCCTTAGTAAAACCGTGCTGGCTGTCAGTTATAATACAATTTTTTGTTACATAATCCTGTGTACAGCCCCTCAAAGATTTTCCCCACGATGGATGTTAAGCATACTGGTCTATAATTACCTGGGGAAGACCTAGAGCCCTTTTTGAAAATAGGCACCACATTTGCCCTGCGCCAGTCCCTTGGCACTATACCAGTCACTAGAGAATCTCTAAATATTATAAAGAGGGGGACAGAAATAACAGAACTAAGCTCTTTAAAGGAACAGTGTCACCACAAAAAAAAATTTCATGTCAGTTTAATGTTAGTGTTTTATTAAAAACGTTTTTATTTATTTGTGTGTTACTTTTTTCTATTTTTTCACTTTTTCTTCCCTATGGGGGCTGCCATTTTTTTTTCCATTTCTGTATGTGTCGATTAACGACACATACAGACATGGAATACGGCAGCCACAGTCCCATAGGGACTGCGAATGGGTCCCGTCCCATCCACTTCTGTGTACGCCATCTGTGTGGGAACTGCGCATGCGCCGCTCCCACACAGTCCAATTTGAAATGCGCGCCGTCCGGCGCCATTTTCCTGTGGACCGGAAGTCGCGGCCGGACAGTAAGATTACTACTTCCGGTCGCGGCTTCCGGACTTGTGCACTTGGACCAGCGGCAGCAGACGGAGCGGACGGGCCGGAGGGAGCCGCGGCGGCAGGAGCAGGTAAGAGATTTCTATGTATGTTCGTGTTTGTGTGTGTTTACTACTGTATGTAAACCTACTACACTGTGTGTTAGCTCAAAAAATGGCGACACACAGTGTAGGAGGTTAGACTGTTCAAACCCCTCGTTTATCCCGGCACTAGCCAGGATAAAGGAGGGGGGGATTCTCAGAGCTCACTAGAGCGAGTGCTTTTTTCCCAATTTTGCAGCAAAAAGCAATGTGGTTGCTTTACCACATGCAATGCTGCAATTTTGGGAATAGCTCCATCTAGTGACCAGCAATGGGAAATATTATAAATTAGAATCTAATTTATAATATTTCCTGACTCGTGAAAAAAATAAAAAAAATTAGAACAATGTTTAATCACCTATACACTAAATGTTTAATTAAAAAAAACAAAACATGTTTTGCTGGCAACACATTCCCTTTAAGAACTCTAGGGTGTAACCCATCTGGTCCCGGTTAAAATGTTATCTTTGTTTATCTTTTGTCTCCTAAAGGCAATGTGTTGCCAGAAAAACATGTTTTGTTTTTTTTAAATTAAACATGTAGTGTGTGGGTGATTAAACATTGTTCAAATTTTTTTTATTTTTTTCACTAGTCAGGAAATATTATAAATTAATTCTAATTTATAATATTACCCATTTCTGGTCACTAGATGGAGCTATTCCCAAAATTGCAGCATTGCAACATTGGGTGAAAAGCCCTCGCTCTAGTGAGCTCTCAGCATCCCCCCCTCCTTTATCCTGGCTAGTGCCGGGATAAACGAGGGGTTTGAACGGTGTAACCTCCTACACTGTGTGTCGCCATTTTTTGAGCTAACACACAGTGTAGTAGGTTTACATACAGTAGTAAACACACACAAACACGGAACATACATTTAAATCTCTTACCTTCTCCTGCCGCCGCGGCTCCCTCCGGCCCGTCCGCTCCGTCTGCTGCCGCTGGTGCAAGTGCACAAGTCCGGAAGCCGCGACCGGAAGTAGTAATATTACTGTCCGGCCGCGACTTCCGGTCCACAGGAAAATGGCGCCGGACGGCGCCAATTTCAAATTGGACTGTGTGGGAGCGGCGCATGCGCAGTTCCCACACAGACGCCGTACACACAAGTGAATGGGACGAGAGCCGTTCGCAGTCCCTATGGGACTGTGGCTGCCGTATTCCATGTCTGTATGTGTCGTTAATCGACACATACAGAAATGGAACAAAAAATGGCAGCCCCCATAGGGAAGAAAAAGTGTAAAAATAAGAAAAAGTAAAACACAAACACACAAATAAATATAAACGTTTTTAATAAAGCACTAACATCTTTAACATATAAAAAAATAATTTGTGATGACACTGTTCCTCAGAGTAACCTAAAACATTTTTCAAAAGAAGTCCATTATGTTGCTAAACCAGGGAAAGGCCTAATTAGCATATGATCACTTCTGGCAAAACTACATCCCCATCTTCGCCTCACTAACCACTGGGCTGCACCTTACCAGTAGGGGGTATTATCAGCAAGTTCCACCTCACAGTTTGAGAAGCAAAGACCTAGACTATACATTCCAAAAAGCTGACCGAATTCCAGTGCTGCAGCTATAGGTTTGCAGGTGAGATGGGACGGGTTCCATGTTTCTGAGTGGCGTGTAGGTCTACTTGTATAATAAGTTTTAGGTCACCCCAATAATATATATGTATATTATAGATGTATTACAGCTGAATTCGTTGCGTAACTTTTTTGTGTTTTGCAATATCTATACAACATTATCCCCATCAAGCTTATCTGCAGCCCTATAGAAAAATACATTGTTTAAGCCGTCATGCTACATTTTTTATATATTAGACCTCGTTATGTGTAAATACTAAAATGTGCCATCGCCATAAGACCGCGCGTGACGCCATCGCCATAAGACCGCGCGTGACGCCATCGCCATAAGACCGCGCGTGACGCCATCGCCATAAGACCGCGCGTGACGCCATCGCCATAAGACCGCGCGTGACGCCATCGCCATAAGACCGCGCGTGACGCCATCGCCATAAGACCGCGCGTGACGCCATCGCCATAAGACCGCGCGTGACGCCATCGCCATAAGACCGCGCGTGACTCCATCGCCATAAGACCGCGCGTGACTCCATCGCCATAAGACCGCGCGTGACGCCATCGCCATAAGACCGCGCGTGACGCCATCGCCATAAGACCGCGCGTGACGCCATCGCCATAAGACCGCGCGTGACGCCATCGCCATAAGACCGCGCGTGACGCCATCGCCATAAGACCGCGCGTGACGCCATCGCCATAAGACCGCGCGTGACGCCATCGCCATAAGACCGCGCGTGACGCCATCGCCATAAGACCGCGCGTGACGCCAACATTGGGCTGTTATAAAACTATACCTAGATTTGTAATCTGCCTACCTATCAGGGGATGTTCACTATGAAGGTCAAGTAGTTTCTCTTCCTAAAAGTTTTTGGAGTTGAAGAAATATTCGTGTTGGACGGGTGTCTACATTTAGGTGTCTGTCACAGAGCTTCCTATATTAAAATGCAATGAAGTTCTGGTGTCACCGAAATAATAGGCAGAGACGTTGATTTTGTTGCTAGGAGACAGGATATGCATGTTACTGGCAGCTGCAGGATCGGAGCTGGGTCACGGGCAGTGCAAATTGTAATTTCAGAGAGAAATAATGCAAATTGCTGTACATAGCGTGGATTCTCATTTTGCAGTTTCTGGAGAATTAGAAAAAAATAATTCACACCAGAGTGTTCTCGTCAGGCTGAAGCTTAATGTAATCACATATGTCTACAGATAAATCCGTAAGGTCCGACTCCATGTTTTCGGGAGCTTTTCCCAGTGGAGGAATCACTGTGCTCATGTCGCACTCATGTAAGGAAATTGCGTGCGGGGGTGGGTGGGGGGTCTTCCTCCACTGTACCCCTCTCTTGTCACTTAACGAATACCCCCTGCTCTTCTATTACTTTATGCCAATCTGCATCCAGACCAACTTCTCCCACTGTTTTACATTGTGCCTTGTGATGTTTTGTTTTCTCTACCACAAAAAGCTAATCAGGGCCTCCCACCATGATCCGCTCCTGCAATGGGCTCCCACAATATAAGACAGGGCTGTTAAAATTTTACAATCCCTTTATAATAAATGCAGGCCCTGGTAAAGTTATTCTATAGGTAGGATAAGCGCGGTCATATGATTGTAATACAAGGACTCACATCAAAGAGGCATGTGGCACTTTAAGCCGTCTCGCTTTCTTAAAACATAGGTTATAAATTCTTAAGAAACTGTTTCATAGGGAATTGTTGTGGTCTCATGAATGTTGAGAACTTTCTCCATGTGTGAGCCGAGCAATTTCCAGTTAATTACTATCAGACATTCCTGGAGGTTATCAAACCTATATACTGACTTACATACATATGACTTGCATCTAGATATAAGATTGTATCATAGATTGTAAGCTCTTGCGAGCAGGGTCCTCACTCCTCTGGTTTGAATTGTAAATTAGCTTTGTCACTATGTAATGTCTGATATTGTCCGTTTATGTTCCCTCTAAATTGTAAAGTGCTGCGTAATATGTAGGCGCTATATAAATAAAGATAATTATTATCTAAAAACACATTGTTCAAAGCGGACTATCCCTTTAAAGAAGGGTCCCCTGGAGATCAGCTTAATAATCCCATAGGTGTTTAGCTACTTTTAATTTTTGGAAGAACCCAGCAGTAAATGTTGAATTTGCCTTTAGTGCCACCACAGGGAATTTGAGGCATTACACTGTTTCAGTTGAAATCAATGAGCTGTCCCTGTAATGCACAGGTCTATTGGGTCCTCCAGGGAGAGATGTACTTTCAGCCAGAACGAAGATTGGCTACAAAGTCCCAAACGGACTATAATATAGAAAACCCCCAATCTTGATGTCCTTAAACGGGTTGTCCGGACACGGGGTGGGTTTTCATACTGATGTCCTATCCACAGGATATGTAATCCGTATATGATCAGTGGGGTCCGACACCCAGACCCTTCAACGGTCTGCTTTTCAGGCTGCCTCCAAGCCCCCTAAGTTATGCAGTGGTCCGTGAAGGAAGCAAAAGGCTCCGTACACTGTATAGCGGCCGTGCAGGGTTACTGCAGCTCTGCTCCTATTCACTTGAATGTACTGCAGCACGGCTGCTATACTGCGACTGGAGCCATTTTCTGGCATTGACCACTGCATAACTTCCGATGACTGGAGGCAGCACGGAAAGCTGATCGGTGCGGGGTCCGGTTGGTGAACCCCCACCGATCATATACTGATGACCTATCCTACCCCTTTAAATCTGGTTATGTAACGCTATCTTTGGTGCCCAGTTGGTCTTTAACTAGACTCCATGCCCCAGGGAGGCAAGATGATGCAGGATCAATTGTAGATCTCAATACAACATAATAGGTCCTAACAAATACTGTAGGTTTTATTCCTAATATTACAGTAAATAAGTGACTGCATTCCGCATTTAGGAATTCCAGTCCATCTTTGTAGATTTGTCTTTTAGAATGATGCCTCTTGGCTTATAACCCGTGTAATGTCCTTTTCCGAGTTCTAGACCTGCACTGCATTAGCTTTTAATGGGATGCTGAAATAGTGAGCGGTTCCCATCCCAGTCTCATCCTACATATTCAGGGAACGGATGAGACACTCTATTCTGATCTATAGATGGAAATTCACATCTTCTAGGGGATCATAAATATTAATTTTCAGGCTGCGAAGCATGTGAGCTTTATATTTAAAGGCACAGCTTCACTGCCGGCTAAATTCATTTTTAAAGAAAGCACAAGGCAACATTGTATACTAAAATGATACCAGGTCAATGTAATTTGACAGTGATTTTAAGGCGGCTCTTACTCCAGGGAGTTCATGAAACTTCTCACGCTGCGAGGGATGATAGAATTACTCTTTATTCCATCTTCTATATTTTGTCTATTGCTCTGCTAACATCGCACTCTTGAGCCAAATAGGATTTTGTTTCACAGTTTTGGTTTATAAAAGAAATTGATTTAAGCGACAGTCCCTAATGTAGTCCTATGACCCGTCC